>NC_133120.1:144245980-144549155 GCF_033568475.1 Henckelia pumila
CACTGTCTGACTATACTAAAATATATTCCCTACTCCAACTCTAAAATAAGAGTACCCAAAGCCCTAAAATAGAGCTACTAGGCGAAGGAGAGGAACTCGGAATTGGCAAGAAATGAGGAGCTCGGACCTCATATTTATAGGCATCGATCGGAAGCTCCGTTCCTCGATCGGAAGCTCCGAACGTGTAGATCGGAAGCTCCGTTTCCCCGATCGGAAGCTCCGTTCGCTACGTGTCAATTCGGACCACATGCAACCACACACCTGTCACCGACAGCCATCGGAAGCTCCGATCCTGATCGGATGTTCCGATTTCCCTGCTTCCGATGTGGTTCCGAACTCACCAAGATCGGAAGTTCCGATCTTGGATCGGTGGTTCCGATCCCACTCGAATCTTGGGACCCTCCAAACCATTTTCGAGTGTTCTGGATCCAATTCTGGACTCCGTTAGCCCTTCTGGAATTTCCTTAATCATGTTTTACTTAATCCAAACATAATTACACGATTAAATACTTATTAATCGTTAATTCTGGATACGGGCTACTACAACACAACATATGGTAATGCGTCCCATTTTGTCTCGAAACTCCACAGTCATTTTCACCAGGTATAACTCATCCTCGAGTTTATGATTAAAATCATCATCATTAATCACAACCTCACAAGTTCAAAACAAATGATCTTAAAGAAATCTTATCCCAATGGATTCTACGAGATCTCCAACTCGTGTCCTTGCTGAAATGCATCAGTCTTGACAACTAATTGAAATGACTAAGGTTCCTGATGAACACGCCATATCTGGTACTATCGCAAGTCACCAATTACCAAGTTGCTCTTTGGAACATGCTTAGTATTTAATATGCCTGCAATAACCTTTACGACACATCGCATCTCCTGACTATTTTCTCTTGTTAGAACACAACAGCCTCGACAATTATTCTACACTGATGTGACCCACCAACTGTAATGAACAAAATTGTTCCATCGCGATCTTACGAAGTCTTCAATCCTAGCGACAATCTTTTCGGCTACTAAGTCGATCATTGATTGATTCAATCATCTCAATGGCATCGCGCATCACACACTGGAAGATTAGTAAAAACAATCCTGCTAGATCTCGAAAACTAGATCTCAACTATTGTCTAATCTCACAACCAGACAAATGATGTTCACTTGCTAATACCTTTTAGAATTTCCCAATACTCGCCGGATCTCATCCCAAGTACTTTCTCAATCCACTACATCCTAATCATCATTGATTTGAATTAGCTTATTGACCGCGTCGATCTTCTGTGGCTTGCACTAGACCTGTCATTGACAATCATATTAGACAATCACTGATTATTGAAAACCTACATGTCTTGATCAATTATCTTGACCCAATTGCCACAAGTCTTGTTGTTCCCAAACACTTATAATCGCAATAACTGCCTCGGATGGCACACGTCTATTTCTGATAGCGTCAGATAAAAGTTATGAATAGTCTTGTTGGCACAAGTTCCACGCCATCCCAGAACTACTGTTCATCGTGTTGTCTATACAAACAAACACCAGACAAACTAAAACCCAAACTCTTTCCTCGATCTATCAACCTGATTCATTTCCTTCATAAGGAAATCCTATGCTTCATACATGAAGACATCAAAAGATACTTCGCGTATTCACTGATAGAAATCCGTTTACCTACTAGATAAACTCGTCTAGCAATACCTCATAGTTCAAAACATATCTGCTCAGAGTACTCACTCGTCAAGAAAATCCTTCCAAGACTGACTCTGACAGCAGAGGTTCTCAAACCAATATCTCTAAAAATAGGCAGACGATAACTAATCCGCTGATACCAAACTCGGTATCTACCCATACCAAGATCATGCCCCGTTGTGACTGTTAGCAAAATCCCTAGAATAAGTAGCCTTCCCATCGCTCCTTCTTGAAGCACAAAGGCTCCCAAGTAATACCGGCATAGGATCTTGCCTCCTCACGTCTACTCCAGGTCACAACTCACAACTCTCCGTATATACTTGACCTGGTATCCGGATGAAAACCCATAATCACATGGCAATAACCTAAGGTATCGAAACAACACACTGTTCTAAGGGAAACAACCTAGAACAATACCCATGTCCCTGATGAATTACCTCATCTTGGCACTAACCATAGTCAAACGACTAACTAGGTCATCATAGGAAACACCTAAACTAACCACATGGAAAGAAGTTACAATATGATTACTCAAAAACCTATGAGTCATAACAGTTGAACACTAATCAACTATGCACTTGATTCAACCCAAGAAATTCCAAAATTAATACACATGTATCATCGTTTTCAAGTTGTGTACAATTTTTTTTACAATTTTATGTAATAAAAAATCGCCAGAATCCAACTACACTGGAAAGATGTACAATAAAACTTGAAATGGTACAACAAGTGTCTCGATCACTAATACAGATGATTCAATGCTTACAATTGAAATATTGTTTACATAATTACAGTATTCAAATTCCAATATATCCAAATACACTGTCTTCACAGAGTATCTTCTGATTTTGTACGTGCAGTTTCCCGTCTGTCTCCCAAGCATCAATACAAGAATGCTGAAATAGCCTCTTTCCGCACTATCTCCTGCAAAGACCTCCGGCAAGACTTTCCCAAGGAGTCACTGGTACTTACTACAAACCCTCCTACTATGCTCTGCATCAACGTAGGAAAGTATCTGCATTTCGAAACCCCCAGCTAAAACTTGCTGGAATCCTCATAAGGCAAGTTCCTGATGATCTTCTAGTCAATGACGATTGTTAAAAATTCTACCGACGATGATAGTCTTCGGGTAGCCTAATCTCCTCATCATCATCAATTTTAAGGTCTCACCATTTCTACAAGAATAACCCAAAGTCTAAGTACTATGTCCCAAAAGTTTCTTTGCATGCGCTCTAATACCAATAAATGTAGCGACCCAACCCTGATCCACTATTAATTTGAGAATTTAGAGAATAATTAAGCATAAATTAACACTAATCAGAATAAAATGTGAAAAGCTAAATAAATGATGATCGACATAATACAACCGATTAAATAAATTTGATATACAACCCAATCGAATAAATCTTAACAACATTAAAACCTACAGCTAATCATGTTGTCCTCTCTGGTCACCAACTAATCCAAGTCACCAGGCGCAATACCTGCACCTGCACCTACCTCGTCGAATGGGGTGTCCAGACATACAAAAAATACTATGATATATAAAATATATGCAGCATACAAATGACTTTAAAAATTGGATAAAATAGTTTGCTTAGGGGCGCCATGAATATACAGTGCTGTGTTGGATAGCTTGGCCGCGGGGCACTTGTATATTCCCCTATCTTTATAGTGTCTAATCCACCATCATGGTCACTCCTAGTGATACCAAAACTGGGGGTTGAGCCTCTCCAAAACAAGAAACGAATCCATAATGAGAAACTCATCGCATATGGAAATTGTCATGAGTCACATCATACCAGATGCAGTCTAGTATGTATAAAAACATGCATGCGCTAAAGCAGTAAAATATTGTAAAACACATAGCACATACTCATGCAACACATATATCATATATCATGCCGGATATCTCGGTCAGTACTTACATACCTTACTAAAGGCAACCCTAGAAGTCCCACTCTAGGTTCCAAGCCTATCATCAGCTCTACAATGCAAAATACTCATGCATAATTATTTATGCTCTAAAAGCCTTAAATAAGCTATTGCATACTCCTAAATATTTTTAGGAAGGCAAAGTTATAACTTCGTCCGTCGTCAGCCCGCTGATGGTGATTACCCCAAAACTTAGGCATAGCTCTGCTACTAGTCCCGTAGCGCCTTTCCACTTCCGGACCTTCAGTAGGATGCCTAGATAGCCCCTAAAAACCTAAAAGACTAACTTGAAGAGGAGAGGAAAAGAATAGAGGTGCACTTCAAAGATGAGCTTGGCACCCCCTTATATTGACGGAGATCGGAGCGTCCGTTCTCCATCGGAGCGTCCGTTCGTGCTTCTGATATCCTGTCCAACCACGTGCCCATGACACTATTCGGAGCCTCCTTACTCAACATCGGATCATCCGATGTCCACTCGGTTAGGTAAGAAATGACTTCATGATGCTGACCTACTTGATGACGTAAGCCCTAGCAGATCGGACCGTCTGTTATTTTTATCGGAGCATCCGATCTTCATGCACTTCGGATGATCCGTTATCTGATCGATTCGTCCGAACCTACCCGATAATTTAAACCCTTCGGCCATTTTCGGAAGTCCTGTATCCGACTCTCAACTCTTAATCCCCTTAGAAAATCCCTTAATCATGTTTTATTTAATTTAAACATAATCACTTAATTAATTATTCATTAATAATTAATTCTGGATACGGATCACTACATGATAACCTAGTTTAGTATACTGATTGCAACTTCTTTCTTAAAAGATCTACCCAATATTTCTAATCCACCAGATCCTTCCAATATTTAGGGGGTACGATTATCGGTTAGATGAGATAGTATCTTCATGAAAATCTCTCCAACTACGTATGTAGAATCTTCACAGGTTTCTTCTTTGATCCGAAAATGATTGAAAACAACATTGCAATCATTCTGTTTGTTCCTATACTATCTCTGGAATCTCGTTGTCCACTTTCGGCCTAGGTTCAATCCTTATGAACTTATGCAAGTCAAACCTACATCGATCATCCTGGTAGCTATGACTGTGCATATGAAAATTTCTAGGCTTATTACCACCCAATATAAATCATCCATATTCGGAGACTTCTCACAAAAATTAGAAACTTCTTCAAATAATGTACTCCATCCATCATCCCGCATTCCTTGAATTCTTTTCTTACATATACCAACTAATAACATGGCTTGCCCAATATCTTGGTCTTTTCGTTGTAGTACTAGGGACAAATCATTTGTTATTCCTAATATTGATTTCATCAAGTGTAAATTAAACACAAACTCAAATGATTGCATATCTTTTACCGAACGCAACTCTTCGGCTCTTTGATCTGAATGTTACCCATCTTCCACAATCTCATCAAGAACATCAATTGTAGAACCAAAAATTTGAATCAAACTAAGAAGAGTACTATAATGTGATCCCAAACGTGTATCACATTACCGATTGAGTGTGCTCTCTTGATTCAAACCTCGACCCTTGGTGATTTCTTCATTTTCCAAGGCTTGTATGATTCTAACAGCTTGTTTCTCTCGCAAAGAATCATGGCGTTTACAGGAGCCTCCAACCACATTAACAATATTACAAAGCACGTGAAAAAGTGAGGCGATATTAATATGATTCTTTGCCACAGCTATAAGAGCAAGTTGGAGTTGATGAGCAAAACAATGAATATAATACGCACATTCATTTTCCTTTAAGATAAGATCTTTTAGTCCATTGATTTCACCTTGCATATTACTTGCCCCATCATATCTTTGTCCACGTATCCTAGATACACTTAATCCATGTGCAGATAATAAATCTAGAAGGGCACATTTAAGTGCTTGAGCAGTTGTTCTAGTGAAATGTTTAAAACCCAAAAGACGTTCAACCACACATCCTTTGCTATCTACAAATCTCAAAACAATAGCAAGTTGCTCCTTTACTGACACATCACGAGACTCATCAAGTAAAATGGAGAAAAAATTATCACCAAGCTCTTTCAATATCACATTGGTTGTTTCCCATGCACAAGATCTAACAATATCTTTTTGAATGTTGTGACAAATCAACTTATCATTACCAGGAGCATTATCAAATGAAACCCTTCTCACTTCCTCGTTATGGCATGCAAGAAATTTTAGAAGCTCAAGAAAGTTACCTTGATTGATTGAATTTTGAGATTCATCATGCCCACGAAAAGGAACTCCTTGTGCCAAAAGTCATCTAATGCAATCAATTACTGCATTTAACCGAATACTATAATTTTGTCTGTTTTGTTCAGATGATCTAGCTAAACTAGTTTCAATATGTTGCTCTTGATTTAGTAAATCCTGGCATTTACTCAAAGTTTTTTTGTGAGCACTGTTATGTCCTCCCTCATGCTTACGAAGTTTATCTTTATTTTTCCAGTCTCTGAAACCTTCACTGACAAAAGTATCACCACCTCCTTGGTGACCCAACTCATTCTTGAAAAGATAACAATAAAGACATAATGCTGCATCTTTTTCTATGCTATATTCCAACCATTTAAATTCATCAAACCAAGCACGATTAAATCTTCTCAAAGTTCCTTGGATTAATGCTTGTGGAAATTCATGTTCTCGGGGTTGGAAAGCACCATCTAAATAGTATTTTCTCCTAACTCTTTCATGAATATTTGGATCAAAATCAATAATATTCTTGAGTCTCTTTCCTGGATCTGATTGAAGCTCAGGTAAATCTACTTCCACACGATTTTTTTGGGAAGAATCGAACTTTCTTTTGAGCATCCATCTTCTTCCCCCTTTCTTTTTAAATATCTTAGCATATCTATCAAAATAATTATAAACAAATTCGATCATTTTTTCATAGATAGTTTATATAATTATTCTTAAATATTAAAAATAAATTAGATTGCATATTATACATTGATAAACTACAACAAAAAACGTAATTTATAAGTGCATAACACTATAATAGAACTACAGTGATAAACCAAATATATAATTCCTAGCTACTTCAATAATCAAAATTATTTGTACCTATCTATGAACAAAAGGCTCAAGTGTCACATAATTTTATTTATTCTTCCAATAAAATCAAATAATTTATAACTCACTCGAGTCGACTATCTCATTACACAAATATATATAATGATAATAATATCATAACAATCAAGAAACAACCACAATCATCAATCGAATAATAAAAAAATATTAGAAGCTTATAAATTAAATATAAAATAGGTAAACCATCATAAATCAGAAAAAAAAAAATTGAGAAAAGAGACAAATCTGAAAGAAAAGAAAAAGAGAATAATCAGTGGAGTATGTACCTTCTGCCTAGAGAGGAAAATCAGAAGATTGGAATATGAACGAGAAAAATAAATAAAAGCAATCATAAAAGTAAGAAAAAAAAAACCTATTTGTTTTTAAGCTTAAAACATTATAACTTGGACCACAAGTTTTTTTTAAAAATGTGGACATAATGTGGACGGCCCATTTGCATAAATAGGTAATGAATTCCTCTCTTTGACTTTCATGGTGAATTATTCCTAATTTATATTTATAAAATAAAATTTTAATTATTAGGGTATTTTGATAATTTTACATCACAAATTTAAGGGGGCCGGGGCAACTGCCCCTGCCTCTTAGTGGAGCCGCCCCTGTGTAGGAATGTAAAAATGAAATCCTATTCCTATCACGGCTTGAAGAAGTAGAGAATTATTTGAAAATATATTCATTTTTGTTATCAAATTAGGCTAAAATATGAAATAGGCCCTTTGAGAAGTTTTGTGGTTAAACATAGTTGTTCCCTCTACTATAATTGGATCGTGGCGTGCACGTATCATCCACGTGTATTCATTAGATGGGATCAATTTTATTTTATTTTTTTAAAAAAAGCCCCCAAGTCGAATAGCATCATACCGTCACTTTTAATTTATTATCGAATAAACCACGATTATAAAAAGAAACTTCAAACCACATGATATAAATTACTGCAATGACAATTTGAATGAAATATCGTACCGGTTGTATCACATATATAGTTAAACTACTTATTTATTATAATTTATAATATAATTTTTTGTCATTCTTTCTATATTTAACTAGTTAAATTAAATTTTTGCACTTGCTCGCGCGACTCTGGAAATGGTGATTGTCTAATGGACTACTGTTTTCAAATATAAGTAGTTAAATTAATTTCAAATATTAATATACCAATCACAAAGTCTAGCTCATTTTCACTCATTACTATAATGCAATAAAAATAATTAAATTCGATATTATACCATATAAAAAGATGTAACATCCATAAAAAAAAATATATAAGATCATACACATTCCATTTATAATTGTAAATTAAACATTAACGTATCTATAATTGTATTATAATAACATTAACAATACTACAAACTAAAAACTAACTTAACTATTTTAAAATCCTTATATGAAATAAAAAGAATAAACATTTGACTTAACTAAATTAATTACTAATAGTAATGAGTGCAACAATCAATGCCTCTGATTCCCTAAAATCCCTTCCAGGCTGTTTTTTTTAATAACTAATAACTAATTATTATAACAGCATTTAATCATATTTGACATATATGATTTATGTATGTATGTATAAATAAGTGAGTGTATGTATGTTCACTCACAAATTGGTAGATAGAATATTGAAAAATGGAATTGGGTAAACAATGCATGATCATCTTCATTAGTATAACGATGATCATAATGCCAATCGTGAGTAGCCGCGATGCAGCTTTTCTTGGGATCATCGGTAAGTTTTTATTATATATATAAGGTTAATTAGTAACGTCAAATTCAACAAAACATGAATCTCATAAAGTAATTAGCTTTGATATCATCGTATTTTATTTATATTTAATGCTAGAGATAAAATTATTTTAATAATATTAATATTAGATATAAAAGAAAAACTCTATTGTATGTGTCTCCTTGGAAAATTCTTATAAAAACCAATTTTAAATATTAAGGATTTAATTTGTATGGATACATGCAGGTAGGGGATCTGAGAAATATGCCCTGGACCCGTTTTGTTATTTCAGATGTACGGACAAGCTTGGAGATGACGCCTGTTTGGTTGAGTGTTTAAAGAGAAAATTTCGCACTGGAATGTGTTTTGTTCCATTAGAGAAAGGTCGATACAAACTATGTTGTTGCGACCTTTGATATCTCAAATTATATATGAGATCTTAAAAATATATATATATATAGGTGTGTTCGATCTGCATTAATTCATTATCCAATCATCTTCTTTATTATATAAATTTTAGGAAAAATAATTTTTTTGGTCCATTAACTTATCCTTATTTAGGTTTTGGTCCATTAACTTTTCCAATGTGGGTTTTGGTACACTAACTTTGCATTTTCAGTGTTTTTTGGTCCAACTGCATACGTGTCAACTTTTGATTAGTCCAAAATGATGATGTGGACCAATCAAAAGTTGACACGTATGCAGTTGGAGCAAAAAACACTGAAAATGCAAAGTTAGTGTACTAAAACCCAAATCGAAAAAGTTAATGGACCAAAATCCAAAAAAGGTAAAGTTACTGGACCAAAAAAATTATTTTTCCTAAATTTTATTTCAACGGTATTTTATATAAGAATCAAATAGACTTGTGTGTTGGTATATAAACTTACGATAATAAACTTTTTCAAGAATAATAATCAATGTTAAATCAAATAGACAAATTTCGTATCGAATAAAAAGACGGATCGTGGTATAATTAGCTAAGGGTCTCATGTTTAATTATATTGTTTATTAATATATTACAGACACACACACACATATACACATAATATTATTATTATTATTATTATCTAATAATACATCAACGTCTTAGTATAACTATCTTGATCATTTTAATATATGGACGAAACTGCCCTTCTTTCATTGCAAAATAAACTTATTATTTATCACTTATAATTATCATTTTTCATATTTATCTTTGAATATAATATGAATTATATATGGACATGAATTTTATGGTGTGTAGATTGTTAGTAATCTATACTTATATACTATCCAATAATGCACTAACCGCTTAGTATAACTCTTGGTCATTTTAATGGATGGACAAAACTACCCTTATCTTCTTGGAGTAAAACTTATTTTAGTTCATTATAAAAACTAGTGCTCGGTGCACACGAATACATGTTAATTTCGAATTTATTTTAAAAAAATGTACAATTCTTAAATTTTCATAAGTATAATTGCACGTCAAAATACAACACATTAAGCTTAAACATAGTGTTGCATGTATAACATAATATATGAAGCATACGGATCGATGTGTAGCATAATACGTACGTGAGTAAATCGATAACCTATCTAATCCTCACCGATGTATCTCCCATTAACAACATAATATAAATTTTGAAATAATTTACACATAAGCTAACATCGCAACAAAAAAACGACTAAAATCAAATTATATTCAATATAAATCCACACAAACCTTAAAAAAAATACAAGAAACAAAACAACGACATCATCATACAATAAAAAAACAAAGTAATTAAAAAATGGATACGGGTCATATGATATAAATTTAAGTTCTTGCACGTACGTATTAAATAATTAAAGTTAAAAATTGTTTTAAAAAAACCCAATCAAAACACGTTGATTTCATATGCAAATGAAATAAAAGAAAATCAGCACAATTGAATGTAAAGATGTTCAAGTTATTGGTTTAAAAATAAAACCCCTCGGCCCTTAACGTAAACAATTGAAAATAGTTGAATGAAGTCAAATATTTCAGAAAAATTTCATAGGTGAAAGATATCTTGTCATTAACGTACACAAAAACACAACAAAGTGATTCAAGTGGTCATTGTTGAAACAACCATAAGTTATAATTTTATTACCCAATACTCTATGCGACTCACATAACTACCCACATCATGCGTCGTCGTAGGATTACATCGAAAACCTATGTCCATCCGTCACCTTGCGCTCTCCTAATTTTTATGCATTTCCTGTTATGAATTATCACAATCCATACCAGTGCACAATTCACAAATAAGACTACAAATTTGTGCGAAAGCAGCAATTTAACGTGATGTGTGTGTAGCGAAAAAAATTCGCAAAGAATTGGAAGAGAATCATTTTATACCTCGATTTTTTTTATCTGGATGATGACCGAAAAGAAAGTGCAACATAAAGGGCCTGATATGGCAATTGTATTTTAATGAGACATTAATGAGATAAAGGTTTCTGACATAGAAGGAAAGTTCCAAAATATAGCAATGAGAAGGGGAAGTTTTTAATTTAAATATGGAAAAATTACAAATTTAGTCCTGTATGTTTGTCATTTTGCGATTTTGGTCCTTTATGTTTTCACATTTCAGTTTTAGTCCTGCATGTTTTAATTTTTGGCAATTTTGGTCTTTTTTATTCAAAAATGCCTACGTGGTACTGTACACGTCAGCTCCACATCAGCACTGAATTGGTACCACGTCAGCGCCACGTCGGGAAAAGGACTAAAATGCCAAAAAAATAAAGATAGCGGACTAAAACTAAAATGTGAAAACATAGAGGACCAAAATCGCAAAGTGACAAATATAAAGGACTAAATTTGTAATTTTTCCTTTAAATATAACTGAATTTGGGGGAATTTTTCAATGGTTTCTTTTGCACAAAACGTGCATGTAAAAGGGTATTATCAAGAAATTAAAAATGTCATACCATCTTACCACAATCTGCTCTAACTTAATATAATAAAAATGTCATACCATCTTACCATAATCTGCTCAAACTTATAATAGTAAAAGTCTGGATGATGACCGAAAAGAAAGTGCAACAGAAAGGGTTTGATATGACAATTGTATATTAAAGAGACATTAATGAGATAGAGGTTTCTAACATGGAAGGAAAGTTTCGAAACGTAGCAATGAGAAGGGAATTTTTTTAATTTAAATATAACTGAATTTGGGAGAAGTTTTCAATGGTTTCTTTTTTCACAAAACGTGCAAGTAAAAGGATATTATCAAGAAATTAAAAAGGCCATACCATCTTACCATAATCTTCTCAAACTTAATATAATAAAAATGTCATATCATCTTACCATAATCTGCTCAAATTTAATATAATAATAAAAGTCAGGATGATGACCGAAAAGAAAGTGCAATAGAAAGGGCTTGATATGACAACTGTATATTAAAGAGACATTAATGAGATAGAGGTTTTTGACATGTAATAAAAGTTCCGAAACGTAGCAATTAGAAGAGGAAGTTTTTAATTTAAATATAAATGAATTTGGGGGAAGTTTTCAATGGTTTCTTTTGCACAAAACGTGCATGTAAAAGGGTATTATCAAGAAATTAAAAAGGCCATACAATCTTACCACAATCTACTCAAACTTAATATAGTAAAAAGGTCATACCATCTTGCCATAATCTGCTCAAACTTAATATAATAAAAAGGCCATACCATCTTACCATAATTTGCTCAAACTTAATATAATAGTAAAAGATAGTAAAATATAACAATGATAATAATAATAATAATAATAATAATAATAATAATAAATAGAAAAAATGTGCCCAAGAAAGGGAAAGGAAACCTAAAATGTTCAGCTTGCACTTTCACCCTCATCCCACGAAGATCGAACCAGCAATCAAAATGTTTCATTCTCCTTGCAATTCCTCATCATTGCTTCATAGAAAATCCGCAGATTCACGCCCTCGCCATTTTACTCTTGATTTGAGATCACTGTGGAATCTGATTAATCGCTCGATTAGGCGGAGGAACTATCGGAGCAGCGTCGACCCCATTCCTATTGGTCAAACATGGTAAGGTTTTGGTGTGGCGGGACTATTGTGTTGACGTCTCAGCGATGCAAGCCAAGCTTTTCTTCACCAAGGCCATTGAGAAAGAGGTTTCACTTCTTTGTGTGTGTATTATGTGCACGCTGCATGTCTATTTGATCGATTATTCTGTTTTTTGGGTTTGATATTTTTTTTTTTTGGTTATTACTTTAAGTGTAATGATGAGAATTTGGGTTGGTGATATTAGTTTTAGCTTGATCTGATCTTTATCATTTTGATTGAACAACCTTTTTCACAGGAAATAAGAATTAAGTGGTTTTGATGATTTCAGATGATTTTAAGTTTGATACAGTCTTACTCGTGTCTCCTTTATATATCTTTTATGCTACAGATAGGAATTGGGTTACTTTTTCTCCAACAACTATCTGGAACAAACGACATCATTTAATCTTCTAATATATTCGAATTTGCTGGTGGGTAATTCCTACAACCATTTTTTCATGTGCATGTGGATAATACATTTTTTTCTTGTGTGTTTTACTTTTTTTTCTGTTTAAATGTAAGAGCTTTTTAATAGTTACCATGCTGCGACGGTTTATTCAAGTAAGAAATTCTTTCAAAGATCTGAAGTTCTCAATCGTTTTGATGATTGAAACTGTCGTTGCAATGTGGTTGATGGACCGAAGTGGCCGTAGGGTTATACTAATTTTAAGTAGAAAAAAATAATTATCATAAGGTTTATATGTACCAGATTGCATGAAAATTGACAGTTATATATGGAACTTCTTCTTCTTCTTCTTTTTTTTTTTTCCAGGTATCATCTTTTGGCATGGTTCTTAGTCTCCTACTTGTTGCTGTTTTCATTTTTTCTTAAGGTAATGAACTAATTTATCTTATTTGTGCAACAGATCAGGACAGGTTGTTGGTATTGATGACATTTTTTTGAATAATTGTTACTCGATTTTTATTATTGCTACAATCATGTTTGAAACTTTTTGTAAATTTAGGGGATTGAAAACGAGGATTCTTCATGATTTCATGACATACTGAGAATCCTATTTGTAGTTGGGGTGCTGGTATGTCTTGTTAAAGATGCAAATAATGATTCTCGACCCGTTATCTGCATGCACCTGTTTATTTCTACTTTGTTAAAAATATTTTTGTTTTGACCCTCTTTTTTCCCACCGTAGTTGATGATTGTGACTTTTTCACTTGGGATAGGGCCAATTCCATGGCTTATAATGTCTGAGGTACTGCCCACTTCTTCATTATCTGAATTGTTTTGAATATTATGATGCTGGATAGCTCCTCCGGACCCCATGCAAACACAACGACATTGCTCTTTAAGCAAAAGATCATAGCAAACTTCAACTTTGCGTCAAGATCAGAAGCTACTCTGGTAGTCTTTCTGAGCTATGCCAGGAACAGCTCGACGTTCTCTTTCTAACCCTCCAACACTGCTTGTAACTCCTCTTGGTGTATAAGGTTTCCCTCTTTCCCATCAACTCAGGTTCTCTTGGATTCAATCTTAATGTCTCCATATAACACTTCCTGGAAGAAGACTGATCACTTTTCACCTCTCCAATCCGAGCTCCTATTGGTACTTCATCTTCTTATGATAAGTGGAGGCGATAGCTTTAAAGGCATTCATGGCTGGTCGGCCGAGTATTACATTATATGGGGAAGGAGCCTCCACCATCGTGAATGGAGTCATCCTCGTTTGTCTCCATTCGCCTGCCCCTAATGTAAGAGGTAGCATTATCTGTCCCCTGGGATACACTGTGTGCCCTGAAAACCCGAATAAAGCTGTTTCCAAGGGTTCCAATTTGTAATATCCCAATTCCATCTGCAAGAAAGCATTCTGAAAGATGACATTTATTGAACTACCCGAATCCACAAATACCCGGGCTATTTCATAATTGGCTACCACCGCTCATATAACCAAAAAATCGTTCTGAGGGAGGCATATTACTTCCATATATTGTGGCCCAAAGCTAATGACCGGCATGTCTGAATGAGAGCCTTTCCGAATGACAAAACTTTCCTGCCGAGCCCATGTTTTTCGAGATTGGTGAGAATCCCTGTCTGTGGATCCCCCGAGATCATGTTGATGACCCCTCGAGCCAGGAGGTCCTATTGCTGTTTTTGTGGCTGAGCTGCATGGAATTTCTCCTGTCCCTATTTGGGTGCCGACCCTGCCTTGAAGCTCAAACTCTTCCGGGTCTAGCCTAGGGAGGACCCCGTGTTCTCCTTCATTGCGCCCCTGGTCCTCATTCCTTAGGGTGGGCCAACAACCCCTTCACCTTAGGATTATTATGGATCACCTTATCAATTTCCCTGTCGAGTATCTAACATTCCGAGGTATCATGCCCGTGCTCCTTGTGGAAATTGCAATATTTCCCCGTATCAACTCCCCGAGCTCTGTCCATCTTTCCTTTCTCTACGTGGGAGGTTAACTAATGACATCATCCCCTCGCAGATTTCTATAGAACGTTTCTTTGACACTTTCATATGGTTATATCTTGAGAAATGGCCCAAATCTCCCTTTACACCAGTGCTAGACTCCCATGGTTGAGTATAACTATCTCCATTCCATTCCAATTTCTTATCTCCCCTCTGTTGTTTCTGCACCTCTTCCACATTGATGTATTTTCCACCCGTGTCAGCTGATCATCATAAGTGGAAGGGGCATTCTTCACCAAAGATCGAAATAAATCTCCTCTTTTAAGGCCTTGAGTAAAGGCACTAATCAGGACCTCTGATGGGAAACTTGGGATCTCCAGTGCCATAGAATTGAATCGCTTAACAAAATCTCGTAGAGACTCGTTCTCCTTTTTCCGGATCGCAAACAAGCTGAGGGAAGTTTTCTTATGCCTCTTACTGCTCGTGAATTGATGCAAAAACATGTCACTGTAAGTCCTTGAAAGAGGTAATAACACCTGGTTTTAGTTGCGTGAACCACTGTTGGGCCGACTTGACCAAGATAGTCAGAAAGACCTTGCACTTAATCATGTCAGTGTAACAATGTAGCATCACATCATTCTCAAATCTCCCAAGGTGCTTCTCCATATCTGTACTACCATAATAGTCATTAATCCTCATCATCTTGAAGTTCGAGGGTAGGGGATCTTCCACAATCTCCTGATAGAGATCTATTCCCTTCTTCCCAAAAGACCTCTGCCCCTTTGCTATCGGGTGATCGGGAGAACCTCAGGTCCTTTATTCCCACCTCGGACGTTTCTTCCTTCTCACCCTCAGGTCCTTTATTCTCTGTATATTTCTTCCCTAACTGCGAGAGAACCTCTGTCACTGCATCACGAAATGCTATTACCGCCATGACCTTAACTTGGTCCCAGGTAACCTCAGAAGGCCTCTTTCGAGTACGGGGCTGGGGCCTAGTTGATGCATCTCACTTCTGCTCCTCCTCATTCTCATGTGTTCTCCTTGGGGAAACCATATCTACGTCTCAGTGCAGATAGTTGACCACGTTAATCGGTGGGAATAAATTCAACTGGCAAGCGCACCAGGTCAAGTAATAATATAGTGGACAAAGGTCCAAGTGTCGAACCCACAGGGACTGTATAAAAATGATTACCAAAATATATTTATTTCTACCTAATCTAGACTAATAAAAAGGATGATTTTAGATTTTTAACTAATAAATAAAATTGCAAATAAAATTAAATCAAATAAAAACGCAGCAGAAAATTTTGGATTAATTCAAAATTTGGGAAAAGCTTCGATCAAGGACACACGTAGGTACCAGACAATTCATGTAACAAGCAGTCAATCTAAGACATCAGACTTAATCTTAATTTACGGGAATTTTTCTAATTTGTTCGAAGGACTATTTCTAGAACAATCAAACCTATTCAAATATTGATGAACTAGTCTTTCGTAATTCTAATCAAACTTTAATGCATGAGTAACTGTGAAAATTCAATAAACACCTAAACCGCATAATGAAATCGAATTCTATTTCTAGTCAGTTTTACACTATGTTGATTATCGAAGTGATCAAAATCGAGACTTCCTCTGTCGACTTGGAATCGATTAACAAGCAAACAAATAACTGGCCAAGAAATTTGTAAGACAAATATAAATTCGATAATTCATAAAATCAAATCAAGTCTAAAAATTTCAAAAAAAAAAACGAGTTTTATACATAAATTGTCTGGCCCAATCACGTGGCCTTGATCGAATAAAGAAAAACTACTCACTAATCAAATTCATAATTCAAACAAAGTTTTAATCATGAATTTTCAAAATAAAAGAAAAGAGGAAAGAATTCTTCTCCCAAGACTGCAGCCGCCCACGCCTGGAAAATCTGCTTTTAAAATTCGGAACCCTTCTAAAATAATCAAAACTCCTATTTATAGTGTTTTGAAAGCCTTAAAAAAATAATTTTCTAGTTGAAATAGAATTTTCGGAAAATTCTTGCCCGTCGACATGCGCGCGCGCGCACCTTTAAAAAACAGCGACTCGTAAAACACCCCGCTCGCGCGCGCGCATCTTCCCTAAACTCCCTGGATAAATCTTCTGCGTGCGCGCGCGGAGTGGGTCTCGCTCACGCGCGTGCCTTTATTCTTCATGCGCGATAACCTTGCGTGATTGCGATTTCTTTTGCGCTAATCTCATGCCTCAAAGAGCGATTGCGCTAATTCTTGTGCTAACAACTTGTTTCTCAGCGCGTTAGCACTTCTACCATGCTTGTTTGCGCCTATTGTTGTGCAAACGCGGATTGACCTGAAATTTGGACTGCAGCTTCAAAGCATCTTGAACTTCATTCTGAACGGTGCAGATCGGATTTGGATCTATCTAAAATTAAATATGATTTTTAGCTCCGTAATTAACTCTTCAAAAATCCATTTTCCTACAAAATTAACCCAAGGAGTGAAATACACACACATGCACTAAAACACATAAAAACACATAAAAATAATATGAATGCACACAAAATATATATAAAAATATCACAAACTAATTCATACAAAATGAACTTATCAACATCCCCATACTTAAACCTTGCTCGCCCTCGAGCAAGACATGCAAAAACAAAATGCAAACAAAACATAAGTAAGGACGAATCATGAATGTGCACAGCCTCCGAGAAGTTCAATCACAAAACAAAAAACACAGACATGCTCTCAACTTTTCATAATACACATTCGTTTTATCGTGAACGTGTTTGTGTGAAATGTCATTCCAGTTTCATGCAACTTAGATCGAATTCGTTTCAACACTGCTTAGAGACCTATGACAAATCAGTGCAAGTTTCACTCTTCAAGTGTCCATTCCTTCTAATGACCTTTAGACTAAATCCACCTCCCTTGAGATAATGAATTACACACCTCCGGATTTTGCACCCGGTATTGCATTAGCCCCAATAATTACCCGCCGACTTAGATACAACTGGATAGGATACGAAAAATCATTCTATTTTTTTTTCTTTCTAATCCCCTCATCTATAGCCCGGATGGAGCATCAATCCCATTTAATCCATATACTTAGCCTTAAATTTAATCTTTTATAGGATTTTAATCCTTTCAAGGCCCGGATGAAATTGTATAAATTTTTTTTTTCTAGGTGCGCCCAAAATCATAGGTGTCTTACTAGAGCCTCATCAAAATTCATAGAACACAATCAAGATCTACAAACCACCTATTGTCGTGCAATGGTCAAATAGACAGAAACTTCATCAAATCTTTCGCTACAATTCACTGGTTTAACATGCGTGCTTAAAAATATTCACGGTTCAACATACAGTTTCTCATGTAGTCAAGAGCAAAAATTTTTTCAAAAATCAATTTTTTCAACATAAACTTCATCATCATTGGTTATCATGACTCATCCTACCCATGCAATGCAAACAACAACAAAAACACACTATATGCAAACAAATACGAAACGCGACAGATGCAAAACAAACACACAAACGCGATAAACTAGTATACCCCCCCATACTTATCCAAATCATTGCCCTCAATGCTTCAGAACAATGAACAGAATGCAAACAAACACACAATGCAATGAAAAACAAAAACACAAAGAAAACAAAAATAATACTCCCCTGGTTTTCGATTCATTCTCTTCCTTCTTGACAGAATCCTTCGGGACGGTATTAGCATTCTAGAATACGGCAGGCACGACCAACTGGTATGAGAAAGAAACAAAAATTAAATAAAAACAAAACAAAAACCAAAAACAAAATAACAAACAAAAGCAAAAACACTGGGTTGCCTCCCAGTCAGTGCTAATTTATAGTCTATAGCCCGACTATACTCTTCTCTTGAGTGGCGAAATTCAAGGTGGTTTATCCACCTTCTGTGAAAAACTCGAATCAGTCCTGCACTTGCATGCTACATCATTAAAAATTTTGTGCATTGGACCAATTCCTGCAGACAACTGCACCTGCTGACATGCATCAATTTCAACACCAATCATATCAATCAAACAAATAGCAGAACAAGATTTTAAAATTGGGCTTTCAGGAGCCGGCTTAAACATTTTAAATACAACTTGCTCATCGTTCAATCTCAGCACCAACTCTCCTATTTCAACATCAATTAACACCCTACTAGCAGCAAGAAAGGGCGTCCTAAAATCATAGGCACCTCTAAATCCTCCTCCATGTCAAGAATAACAAAATCTACAGGATAAATAAATTGATCTATCTTGACTATGACATTCTCTACAATCCCTCTCGGATATTTAATAGAACCATCAGTAAATTTAAGAGAGATAGCATCAGGTTCTATATTTTCAACACCTAGTTTTTGAGCAATAGAATATGGCATTAAATTTATGCTCGATCCTAGATCACACATCACATTATCAAAAGACAGACTTCCAATATGACAGGGTATAGAAAAACTCCCTGGATCATGAAATTTTGTTGGAAGCTTCTTTTGCAACACCACCGAGCACTCCTCCTTCATTATGACTTGCGTAAGATCATTCAGCTTCTTTTTATTTTTCAGCAAGTCTTTCAGAAACTTTGCATATCTCGGCATCTGAGCTAAAGCATCTGCAAAAGGTATGTTAATATGCAGTTTTTTGAAAATTTCAAGAAACTTTTTAAATTGAGAATCAAATAAAAGTTGCTTAGCTCTAAGGGGGAAAGATAAATCAGATATATCAACATTTTCATTAACTTAAAATTTTGAAGTTTTACCTTTCTTACCTGCCTTGGAGGAATTTTCAACACGCACATCCTCCATAACTTCTGCACTTTTCGGCCCCTCCATGGTCTCTTCTTCGTCCATCTGCTTCTCCTCAGACTGTGCTCGAGTCACGACCATAATAGCATTCACGCCTCTTGTATTTGGTTCAGTGTTGCTAGGCAACGCTCCAGTAGGACGAGTAAAGAGTTGGGTTGCGATTTGACTCATCTGAAATTCTAACTTCTGCAACATACTCTCCTGATTCTGCAAGCGAGCCTCAGTACCCGCCACGTACTTCATCATGATCTCTTCAAAACTCGGCTTTTTCACCTCTTGCTTGGCCTTCCAGTTCTGACTGTAGTTGTTGTTTGAGTTGTATGTTTGCCTTCCTTGATTGCCAATAAAATTCACAGCCTCAACTTCAAACAACTGCTGGTCTTGTTGCATATTCCCTTATGCTTGATTGACCGGCGCTGTTTTCATTAGTGTCACTTGGTGTGTCAGCGCGTCAATCTTAGCATTCAGGGCCATTAAAGCATCGACCTCTAGCACTCCAGCCTTCTTCTCTTTCTTCACGTCCGGCCACCCAATATTACTTTCCATCATATTTCCAATGATCTCCCAGGCTTTAGCTGGCGTCTTCCTGAATAAGCATCCATTAGCAGCAGCATCCAGCATAGATCGAACCGACTGATCGGCTCCGTTGTAGAAGGTCTGGGTCTGCTGGCTTTGAGTAAGATTATGCTGAGGACATGTCCTCAACATCTTTTGAACCTGATCCACGCCGCATGTAGAGATTCTCCCTCCTTTTGCTTGAAAGATATAATACCATAGAATAACTTAGCCATCTTCGTAGGAGGGAAGTATTTCTTAAGGAATTCTTGGACAAGACCCATCCAAGTAGTAATACAACCAGTCGGCAGATCATCGAGCCACTCCAAGGCTTCGCACTGTAGAGAGAATGGGAATAACCGCAGTCTTACTGCATCAGAGGTTACCACATTGAACTTGAATGTGTCGCAGATCAACAAGAATCGCTCGAGATGAGCGTAAGGATCCTCAGTAGAAGTTCCTCCAAACCGTGCTTGAAGTTGGATCATCTGAATAGTGGAGGGTTTAAGCTCAAAGTTGTTCGCCTCAAGAGAGGGGCGAACGATGTTGGATCCATAACCTTCAACCGGAGGCCTAATAAGATCCCAAACAGTGCGGTTGTCAACTTCTTCTGCCATCTCTTCCTCAGACTCAGAACTAAGTTCCAGATTAAGATCTCTCTTAGCACAACGAATTTTGCTGAGTGTGCGTTCTATCTCCAAGTCGAGTGGTAGGAGATTTTTGAAAAATCAAGATCGACTCATGCACTAGCAGATGAGTACCTGACAAACACAAGGAAAATAAAAAAAAATTCTGAATTTTATTTTAAAAAAAAACAGTCTAATCTCAAGAGAAATAAAAATTCTGATATCATAAACAGTCCCCGGCAACGGCACCAAAAACTTGACCACGTTAATCGGTGTGAATAAATTCAACTGGCAAGCGCACCAGGTCAAGTAATAATATAGTGGACAAAGGTCCAAGTGTCGAACCCACATGGACTGTATAAAAATGATTACCAAAATATATTTATTTCTACCTAATTATCTAGACTAATAAAAAGGATGATTTCAGATTTTTAACTAATAAATAAAATTGCAAATAAAATTAAATCAAATAAAAACGCAGCAGAAAATTTTGGATTAATTCAAAATTTGGGAAAAGCTTCGATCAAGGACACACGTAGTATAATGACCCTTACCCGGATCACCTACTAAACAGAACTTAGGCATGTAATTAACTTAATTAAACAGATATCAGAATAAAACTGCGGAAACCATAAACATTATACAATCCAAAGAAAAGGAATCTGTAATTATCCAAATATTATACAACCAAATCGAATAGTTGTATCAATCCAAAACAACAGAAATAAAACCTAGACGAAGCTCCAGCTGGCCAACCACTGACTAGCCTCTCTTGGATCCACCCGCCTCGTCCAATCGCAAACCTGCCCCGTGGAATAGGGTGTCCAGAACACAGAGTACGAGACGTGATCATAAAACACTCAGTACGAGAGTATGAGTATACATGCATGCAAAGTAAACTCCCTAAAATTCGAGATCAAGGATCAGATACAAAGACAGACCGGACCCTGGTATGTAGCACGCTGTGCCGTCGCTTCAGGAGGTGGCTCCCATACCGAGTACATGTGGATACGCCGGACCCAAATCTATGGAAGTCCATCCACTGACAGGATAGGGTACAACCCTACTAATAGATATCTCGAAGAAGATAACAACAATATGCAAATGTATGTAGCATAATATCATGGCATATAAATCATGCAGTCACATAATACATGCATAGTCAGTAAGGATATCTTGAACAGTACTTTCGTACCTCAAATCAGTGCAAGCTCTATCAACTCTAGGTCCACGCCTATAGTCTGCTCTACACTGCCAAATTACACTACTATCATTATAATGCTTTAAAAGCCTTAACTAAGCTAAAGCATACTCCTAAATATTTTTAGGAAGCAAAAGCTATACCTTCGTCCGTCGTTAGCCTTTTGCTGTCGAATGCCTCAAAGCTAGACCACAGATTTGCTACAAACGCCTGGACTGCTATGCCACTTCCGGATTCCCAACGGGACGCCTAGAATTCCCTAGATCTGAGTTAGAAGGCTAAGGAATCGAGAGAGAAGAGGTGAAAGGTGTGCTCAAATTTGAGCCTCGGCACCCCTATTTATAGACATCGATCGGAACTTCCGTTCCTCGATCGGAACGTCCGATCCTGACATTGGAGCTTCCGAAAATCCTCATCCGCCACATGTCAAAATCTCACTGGTTGACTTCGGATCATGGAGATCGGAACCTCCGTTCCCGATCATTGCTTCCATTCCCGTGCGTCATGCATGACGTCTTTCCGATCGGAGCTTCCGATCGCCAACAGAACGTCCATTCCTGCAACGGAGCGTCCGTTCCTGCATGACCCTCCGGACCATTTCTGATCATTCCGGGTCCAACCCCGGACTCCGTTAATCCATTAAAAGTTCCCTTAATCATGTTTATCGGAATAATCAACAGTTAATCACTAAAAGTGGATATGGGCCACTACATTCTCCCCCACTTAAGATATTTCGTCCCGAAAACAGATCTTAAGTACTGAATGCAATACAAGATATAGAAATATTCTTTATTCAGAATCAGAGTTTACATAGTTTACCACTGAATACAACTCAAAACCGAAATTAAAACAACTCAGGATGGTATTCACGCATCCTGCTCTCAAGGTCCCAAGTAGCCTCTTCAGTGTCTCGACGCTGCCACTGAACTAAAACCAAAGGAATGATTTGTTTTGCAGAACCTTATCCTTATAGTCCAGGATACAAGTAGGTTTCTCAACATAAGTCAAATCCCTATCCACCTTAACATCAGACCGCTGTAGGATGTGGGACTCATCTGCCACATACCGTCGCAACAGAGATACGTGAAACACGTTGTGAATACTAGATAGATACGGTGGCAAAGTTGGACGATAAGCCAAATCGCCAATGCTCTCCAAGATCTCAAACGGACCGATAAACCTGGGAGACAACTTGCCCTTAAGGCCAAATCTGAGAACCTTGTGGAACGGTGACACTCTCAGAAATACTCTCTCCCCAACATCGAACTGCAAAGGCCTACGCTTAGTGTTAGCATAGCTGGCCTGACGATCCTGTGCAGTCTTAATCCGTTTCTTAATCTGATCGACAATGTCAATTGCCTGCTGGATTAACTCCGGTCCTTCAGCCTGTCTCTCCCCCATTTCTTCCCAGAAAAGTGGAGTACGACAACGTCGCCCGTACAATGCCTCAAAAGGTGCCATATCAATACTAGTATGATAACTGTTGTTGTACGCAAACTCAATCAATGGCAAATAATCCTGCCAGGCTGAACCAAAATCCATAACGCACGCTCGAAGCATATCCTCCAAAGTACGGATAGTGTGCTCTGACTGACTATCTGTCTCCGGATGATAGGCAGTACTCAAACTGAGAGTAGTGCCCATCGCACGCTGAACACTCCCCCAGAACCTGGAAGTAAGCCTGGGGTCTTGATCGCTGACAATGCTCACAGGAACTTCATGAAGTCGAACGATCTCCTGAATTTACAACTGCGCCATGCGATCTACAGAGTACTCTTGGCTATAGGGGATGAAATGCGCTGACTTGTTGAGTCGGTCTACCACCACCCAGATAGCATCACAGTTCCTCGAGGTCATCGGCAAATGGGTCACAAAATCCATCCTGATCAACTCTCATTTCCACTCAGGAATAGGCAGACTGTGAAGCAAACCTCCAGGTCGTCGGTGCTATGCCTTGACCTGCTGACAAACCAAGCATCTAGAAACAAACTGATACACGCTGCGTTACATTCCCTTCTACCAGAACCGAGTACGTAGATCCTTGTACATCTTGTTGCTCCCCGGATGAATACTCAACTTAGTGCGGTGCGCCTGAGACAAAATCTCATCCCGCAACTCTTCATCCTTCGGAATCACAAGCCTACCAGACAAACACAGAAAACCATCTAACTGATAGTGAAATCCAGATGAGCTACCCTCGTTGGCCAGACGAGCCAAACGTTGGGTCTTCGAATCAGTCATCTGAGCCTCTCGAATCCGCGAGTACAAAGCTGGCTCAGATAGAATCGCAAACATCTGAATACTCCGCATATATTTCTTGTGCTTGAAGGTAAACCCTGAGAAACAGCAATCCTCGATTACACTAGACATCAACAAGTCTGAAGTGCGGATAGTCGCACCTTGCGGCTCAAGGCATCAGCGGTGAGATTAGCAGCTCCAGGTTGGTACTTAATCTCACAATCATAGTCCTTAAGCAAGTCCATCCAACGTCTCTGCCTCATGTTCAGCTATGCCTGAGTGAACAGGTACTTGAGACTCTTGTGGTTGGTGAAGATCTCAAATTTCTCGCTATACAGATAATGACGCCAGATCTTCAAAGAAAATACAATAGCTGCCAACTCCAAATCATGGACTGGGTAATTGTCCTCGTGCAGCTTCAGCTGTCTAGAAGCGTATGCAATCACATGCTCATTCTGAGTCAGAACACAACCTAACCCCTGAAGAGAAGCATCCGTGTAAACCGCATACCCTCCAGATCCTGACGGCAATGCCAACACCGGCGCAGAAGTCAACCGTCGTCGAAGCTCACAGAAACTCTCCTCACACTCTGAGGACCACACAAAGTCCACACCCTTGCGGTTAAGCTGAGTCAAAGGTCGAGCTAAATAAGAGAAGTGCAAGATAAAGCGACGATAATAACCTGCTAGACCCAGAAAACTACGGATCTCAGCAACCGTCATCCGGCGTGACCAATTAAGCACAGCCTCAATCTTGCTCGGATCAACAGAAATTCCATCCCTGGATACAATATGGCCAAGAAAGACCACTCGATCCATCTGTTGGAAAACTGGCGTTCAGATCAATCACGATTGATACCCGGTGCAGCGGAAGTTTAAAAATTTTATTATGGAACAATTCCATAGTGTGGGTATCAACCGTTTAACGATTAAATTATAAGTGTGTGTAAAATTAAATAACTATTATTAAATTTTACCTTCAATCTCGAAGCGAGATTATTGGACACCACACAGATTTCTCTGCGCTTCTTGTATCTCCCTGGAACTGATGAACAAGCTTTCCTTCAATCAGGTCCACGAATAGAGGTTTAATCCCTCTGATAGATTGCACTAGAAAATCTATCAGAAGTTTTCTACGAAGAGAATAAACGAATTTGATTCGCTATTCCAGACTGCAATTCAAAATCACAGACCGGAATTTCTCACGCAGAGAAGGGAGGGGGGCGGCCGAATTTCTTTTGAGAGAGAGCTAGGGTTTTCGATTTTCTGTCTCTCAAATTATGACCAGTTGTATGTAATTTTTGTACTGCAATAACTTATTTATAATGCAGGCCACTAACACCTTAGGGCCCATTAGTCATAAGTTGAGGCCCGACAAGCAAAGCCCGCATGTTCAGAAATTAATATAAAATTCATCGTGACTCCGATTGATAAACCGATTTTACCAATGTGCACAGAAACCATTTCTGCACATTTTAAAGTCAAGATAAATTTTCCTGAATCCGAATTCAGTGGTTTCCAAAAATGTACATCCCTATGTCATTTTAGGAAATCCTACTCCCTTACTCTTATTTAAGAAGTCCAACTTCTTTATTCATTAAATTTAACTCTTTAAATTTAACTATCTCAACGGGGATTAAAACTCCATTACACTGTGTGACCCTCAATGGTTCAGGGATACAGCTAGCCGTGGGCTCACAACTCCTTGTGACTCGGAACAACGATTTCCGACTTGCCCAACGAATCATGGTAAAGCGCCTAGCAACATCGCCCCATGATTCCCTAGGTATCACTGATAGTGCCTACAAGAACCAGTAGATTTTGGTTAGCGTACAGTACGGTCCCTTCATCCATATATCCCGATCGAATCAACAACCATTGGTATATCGAGAGTCGCTCAAGATTCGATAACTATGCAATACATCTTGAAGATCAAATTAGTGACATCGCATGTGCTACTAAGAAACCATTTCTTAAATCACATCAAGTACTCTGGCCAGAGATTCGTCACACTAATATCTCCTCAGATCGCATAGGATATCCACACTCGCAAGTATGTGGTGAATCCTTGACAACAATGCATCGACTCCTATATGTGTTGTAACTGTACCCAATCCCGACACCTGATGACCCCCATAGAGTCGGTAAACGAGTCAAAGCACAGTACTAGCATATAGAGTCTCCATGATGTTTCAAGTAGTAAGGACTAATGGTGTACAACCAAAACCGCGGACTTTATCCACTCGATAAGTGATAACCACTTGGAAAGTCCGGATAGGGTAGTTCGATTATTCATCCTATGAATATCCATTTGCATGCTTCGAACATCTCCATGTTCCCTACCAATGAAACGTGGTACTCCGCATCGCAAATGCTAGTCTCAAACTCGAGCGATCCTTATCCTTATTATCGGACGGCTCAATCGACTAGGAACAGTTTAGAATATACAGTGACTATAAGATGTATTTCATGATAGACATCCCCATGTTCTACCACATCTTACATACACTATAGTATATTCAAGGTCTTTATCAAAACAACAATTATATCACAATATAACAATATGAAGAAAGATAAAGTCATTGCCATTAATAAAAGTGTAAATTACATTAAACAAAAGATCGTTTGTACAAAGAGTCATCAAAGCCCATAGCCACAAGTTGGCTCACTGGGCACCCACTCTTTCAATCTCCCACTTGCCCTATAGCCAACTAGTCATACTACGTAGACCCATTGCTTCGCGATGTTTGTCAAACAATGGTCCTGGCAAGGGCTTAGTAAGCGGATCAGCGATATTGTCTGCAGAGGCCACTCGTTCGACAGTGATGTCTCCTCTTTCCACAATCTCCCGGATGATGTGGTATTTCCTCAGTACGTGTTTGGATCTTTGATGAGACCTTGGTTCTTTTGCTTGAGCAACGGCACCCGTGTTGTCACAGTACACCGGGACTGGACCAACAAATTCAGGAATGACGCCCAACTCTTGGACGAACTTCCTCATCCAAACGGCCTCTTTAGCAGCAGCTGATGCTGCAATGTATTCAGCCTCAGTGGTGGAATCCGCTGTGGTGTCCTGCTTGGAACTCTTCCAAGAGACAGCACCGCCATTGAGCATGAACACAAATCCAGAGGTTGACTTCGAGTCATCCACGTCACTTTGGAAGCTAGAGTCGGTATAGCCTTCCAATTTCAGATCTCGTCCTCCATATACCATGAACATATTCTTAGTCCTTCGTAAGTACTTAAGAATGTCCTTCACGGCTTTCCAATGCATTTGACCAGGATTAGCCTGATATCTGCTCGTGACACTCAGAGCAAATGCTACATCCGGTCTGGTAGATATCATCCCATACATGATACTACCTATAGCTGACGCATATGGTACATGTGTCATATTCTCTATCTCTTCATCAGTCTTGGGACACATAGACTTGGATAGAGAAACTCCATGACACATGGGTAGATGTCCTCTCTTGGACCCATCCATTGAAAACCGTTTCAATATGGTGTCGATGTAGGTTGATTGAGTGAGTCCTATCATTCTCTTAGATCTATCTCTATAGATCTGTATCCCAAGAATGTAGGATGCCTCACCCAAATCCTTCATCGAGAATCTACCTGATAACCATATCTTTGTTGACTGCAACATCCCTACATCATTCCCAATGAGTAGGATGTCATCAACATAAAGTACTAAGAATGTCACAGCATCCTTAACTACTTTCTTGTACACGCACGGTTCCTCCGGGTTCTTGATGAAACCAAAATCTTTTATTGTTTCATCAAATTTCTGGTTCCAACTTCTTGATGCTTGTTTTAGACCATAAATTGATCTCTGAAGCTTGCATACCTTATGCTCGCTTCCCATGGATGTGAACCCCTCTGGCTGCTTCATAAATATTTCTTCCTTAATGTCTCCATTAAGAAAAGCAGTCTTCACATCCATTTGTCATATCTCATAGTCATACCATGCAGCTATGGCAATAAGGATTCTTATGGACTTGAACATTGCAACTGGTGAAAAGGTTTCATTATAGTCAACTCCTTGTCTTTGAGTGTAACCTTTCGCCACCAATCGCGCCTTGTAGGTCAATACCTTACCATCAGGCCCAAGCTTTCTCTTGTAGATCCATTTACACCCTATTGGAACAATTCCATCAGGAGGATCTACTAAAGACCAAACTTGGTTTGTATGCATTGAATCCAATTCAGACTGCATAGCTTCAAGCCATAAATTTGAATCCGCATCAGAAATTGCTTCCTTGAAGTTTCTTGGATCACATCCAATGTCGGGTTCATCTTGATCCCCTTCAAGAAGAAGACCATATCGAACAGGAGGTCTAGAAGTCCTCTCGGATCTTCTAGGTTCAGGCGTGTCCAGTAATGGTTCCTGAGGCGTAGGATCGTTATTTTGTATTTCGGGTTCTTCTCGAACTTCTTCGAGTTCCATCATCTCGCCTTTCTTATCCAATAAGAACTCCTTCTCCAAGAAGGTGGCATTCCTTGAAACAAACACCTTTGTTTCAGCAGGATAATAGAAATAATATCCGATTGAATTCTTCGGATACCCTACAAAATAACATAAGCTGGATCGACTATCCAACTTATCTCCCACTGTCCGCTTCACGTAAGCAGGACATCCCCAAATCCTCAAGTACGAATACTTAGGAGCTTTGCCATTCCATAACTCGTATGGTGTTTTGTCCACTGCTTTAGTGTGGACGTTGTTCAACAACAATACCGCCGTTTCAAGCGCATAGCCCCAAAACGAAGGTGGAAGCTCAGTGAAGCTCATCATGGATCGAACCATGTCCAACAAAGTTCGATTACGACGCTCCGATACACCATTAAGCTGTGGTGTCATAGGAGGAGTCCACTGAGAGAGAATCCCATTCTCTTTTAGATAGTCCAAAAAATCGGTACTTAAGTATTCTCCACCTCGATCCGATCGAAGTGCTTTAATACTTTTACCTAGCTTATTTTCTACTTCAGCCTTGAATTCTTTGAACTTTTCAAATGCTTCATACTTATATTTCATTAAATATAAATACCCATACCTTGAATAATCATCAGTAAAGGTAATGAAGTAGGTGTGGCCATGTTGAGTCCCAACTCTAAATGGACCACAAACATCTGTATGGATCAAATCCAACAGATTTTGACTACGCTCAGGTTTCCCCTTAAAAGGAGATTTAGTCATTTTCCCTTTTAGGCAGGATTCACAAGTAGGTAGAGAGTTAATATCAGACATATCAAACATGCCCTCTCCCACTAGCTTGTTCATCCTCCTTGAGGAAATATGACCTAGCCTAGCGTGCCAAAGGTTTGCCGGGTTTTTGCTATCGATTTTCCTTTTGTTTGTTGTTGCCGGTTTATCAACATAATTTATTGGAACGTCTTTTAGTTTTAAGTTGTATAGATCGTTTTCAAGTTGTCCATTTCCAATCAAACATTCATTCTTGTAAATATTGCAAATCTCATTCACAAAATTGCAAGAATAACTATCTCTATCAAGCATAGAAACAGAAATAATGTTTTTAATCAAATCTGGAACAAATAAAACATCTCTCAAAAAAACTTAAAATTGTTCTGCAAAAATGTCTCCTATAGCTTTGGATTTATCTCTGGAACCATTCCCGAGCCTTGACTGGGTCTCACCCATCCTTAGCCTATTACTTCTTGTCATCATTTGCAACTCATTGCAAATATGAGATCTACATCTGGTATCCAATACCCAAGAAGTAGTATTAAGAAAAACATTTTAATGTAAAACATACCCTTTGCAGTTCGCAACTGCTTGAGGTATTCCTTGCAGTTACGTTTCCAATGACCGGGTTTCTTGCAGTGATGGCAAACTTGTTTAGACTTGTCCAATTTTGCATGTAACATTTGGCCTTGAGAACATGGTCCAACCATTTCTCTAGTTCGGCCAACCTTTCGGCAGTTACATCAGCCGGGGCTGTTTTCGGAGAAGCCTTTTCTAACACTTTAGAAAATCTTTTCCGAACTTAGGACAATCTTAACTTATGGAATCATTCTATATTGTTTGCGCCAATAAGTTTGTTTTGTTGGAGAATAGAAACATGTGGATTACTGAGATGAAACAGACAATTATCGATGATTGTTTAAGCAATTTACTAAGACATAAAATAGGCGAATTTAATTTTATGAATCTCACTCCCACTATTTTAACGATTTCACTACCCTCTAGTGAAAACGGGAAACTTTTTCCTTAGTGAGAACATGGAGTCCAATTGACAAACTTATGGTCCCGAATAATATCAGCCAACCATAATTCTCAAAAGGTAGAGCCCAATTGCTTCCAAAGCAACCCCCATGTATTTACCTCATGTCCAATAAGGGCCCAATAATATGACGCCGTTTATAGTGACATGTCAAAATGACCCATCAATATTAAGTTGTGATGGACGGTCGCCATGTGGATCCCCCAATAATATGAGCCGATCCCATGGGAGTTCCACCCAACTTACAACATGTGTCGATCCAATGTACAGCTTTCCGACGGACGGGCCCCCCCAATAATATGAGCCGGACCGTATCCGCGGGTAGCATCACATACATTGACCGTTGATGGAAGGTAGGAACATTTAAACAAATTTAAATTTCCTTTATTTATCTTGATATCAATTTTAAATCATATTTAAAATGAGGGATTTTTAATTATGAAAATTTGTCTCATCATTTTTCAATTTATTGTATGCTTGCCGGATTCATACAATTATGTCTAAAACATGCATACAATCATAATATCATATATTATATATAGGATGATCGATTCCATTTCTAATTGACTCGTGGTTGCCAATCACGAGTCTTAGTCCAATCCTAGGTAATATGCAGTATGCAATGCAATCCTATTACATTAGCTTCCAATTTACATTTCTTCGTCTTTATTGTCTGCTGGGCCCACCATCTTCAAATCTTGATCTCCCACTAAATCTAATGTATTTACAATAAATAGCAATGACAAGTAGGGGATACATTTTAGGGGTGGGAACGGGCCATAAACCAAGCCCACTTTTATTACATATGACATTCATATTGGGCCATAAACCAGGCCCATTAATAAAACCAACAACAATAAAACAAATGTAAATTCCTAACATACACCTACAAAATTGGTCATGGCAATCGATCATCCTTATCCAATAACATTTAATTCAAAATTAATTTATTGGATATCATGCATATGGCAATTTAAATTTAAACAGGATAAAATCATATTTTATATATAAAATCATATTTTACATATAAAATCATATTTTACCTTTTATTAAATAAAATCATATTTTATCTACAGAATCTAATTTTATAGATAAAATCATATTTTACTTAATATATACATAAGATCAAATCTTATCATCAATTGTACCAAAAATAATTGATTTCAAAATTCAATTTAAGGATAAAATATTAAAATTTTCCAAAAATTCAAATTTATCCAAAAATCAATTTTAAAATTTTCGGACTCGAACAATTCGATCCGATGCCTCGTGAACCAATCAAAAACAATTTTTGACCGGACCAAAAATAAAATTTTAACACATTAAAATTAATTTAAATAAAAAAAAAATTTCCCGCGGGCCGCCCGGGACACTCTCGGGCCGGCCCGCACCCGTGGGCGCGGGCCGGGGCAGCCCGGCTGCCCCTTTAGGGCAGCGACAATCGCTGCCCTGGCGGCGCCTGGCGCCGCCCCTGGGCAGCGCCGTGCGCCGCCCTGGGCAGCGCCGAGTGCTGCCCTGCGCAGCGCTCTGCGCTGCGCTGCGCTGGGCAGCGCTCGGCGCTGCCCTGGGCGGCGACGTGCGCCGTCGTGGGCGGCGCTGTGCGCCCCCTTTGGGCGGCGCCGTGCGCCGCCCGGGGCAGCGACCGTCGCTGCCCCACCGGGCAGCGATCCAATCGCTGCCCGGGTTTTGCCCGAAAAATTTTTTTTTTATTTAAAATATTTATTTTGTTTTTAAAAAACCAAGACTCAAAAATTTTTGTACAATCGATTAATTTAATCGTTTGATCTGAGCAACCTGGCTCTGATACCACTGTTGGAAAACTGGCGTTCAGATCAATCACGATTGATACCCGGTGCAGCGGAAGTTTAAAATTTTATTATGGAACAATTCCATAGTGTGGGTATCAACCGTTTAACGATTAAATTATAAGTGTGTGTAAAATTAAATAACTATTATTAAATTTTACCTTCAATCTCGAAGCGAGATTATTGGACACCACACAGATTTCTCTGCGCTTCTTGTATCTCCCTGGAACTGATGAACAAGCTTTCCTTCAATCAGGTCCACGAATAGAGGTTTAATCTCTCTGATAGATTGCACTAGAAAATCTATCAGAAGTTTTCTACGAAGAGAATAAACGAATTTGATTCGCTATTCCAGACTGCAATTCAAAATCACAGACCGGAATTTCTCACGCAGAGAAGGGAGGGGGGCGGCCGAATTTCTTTTGAGAGAGAGCTAGGGTTTTCGATTTTCTGTCTCTCAAATTATGACCAGTTGTATGTAATTTCTGTACTGCAATAACTTATTTATAATGCAGGCCACTAACACCTTAGGGCCCATTAGTCATAAGTTGAGGCCCGACAAGCAAAGCCCGCTTGTTCAGAAATTAATATAAAATTCATCGTGACTCCGATTGATAAACCGATTTTACCAATGTGCACAGAAACCATTTCTGCACATTTTAAAGTCAAGATAAATTTTCCTGAATCCGAATTCAGTGGTTTCCAAAAATGTACATCCCTATGTCATTTTAGGAAATCCTACTCCCTTACTCTTATTTAAGAAGTCCAACTTCTTTATTCATTAAATTTAACTCTTTAAATTTAACTATCTCAACGGGGATTAAAACTCCATTACACTGTGTGACCCTCAATGGTTCAGGGATACAGCTAGCCGTGGGCTCACAACTCCTTGTGACTCGGAACAACGATTTCCGACTTGCCCAACGAATCATGGTAAAGCGCCTAGCAACATCGCCCCATGATTCCCTAGGTATCACTGATAGTGCCTACAAGAACCAGTAGATTTTGGTTAGCGTACAGTACGGTCCCTTCATCCATATATCCCGATCGAATCAACAACCATTGGTATATCGAGAGTCGCTCAAGATTCGATAACTATGCAATACATCTTGAAGATCAAATTAGTGACATCGCATGTGCTACTAAGAAACCATTTCTTAAATCACATCAAGTACTCTGGCCAGAGATTCGTCACACTAATATCTCCTCAGATCGCATAGGATATCCACACTCGCAAGTATGTGGTGAATCCTTGACAACAATGCATCGACTCCTATATGTGTTGTAACTGTACCCAATCCCAACACCTGATGACCCCCATAGAGTCGGTAAACGAGTCAAAGCACAGTACTAGCATATAGAGTCTCCATGATGTTTCAAGTAGTAAGGACTAATGGTGTACAACCAAAACCGCGGACTTTATCCACTCGATAAGTGATAACCACTTGGAAAGTCCGGATAGGGTAGTTCGATTATTCATCCTATGAATATCCATTTGCATGCTTCGAACATCTCCATGTTCCCTACCAATGAAACGTGGTACTCCGCATCGCAAATGCTAGTCTCAAACTCGAGCGATCCTTATCCTTATTATCGGACGGCTCAATCGACTAGGAACAGTTTAGAATATACAGTGACTATAAGATGTATTTCATGATAGACATCCCCATGTTCTACCACATCTTACATACACTATAGTATATTCAAGGTCTTTATCAAAACAACAATAGTATATCACAATATAACAATATGAAGAAAGATAAAGTCATTGCCATTAATAAAAGTGTAAATTACATTAAACAAAAGATCGTTTGTACAAAGAGTCATCAAAGCCCATAGCCACAAGTTGGCTCACTGGGCACCCACTCTTTCAATCTCCCACTTGCCCTATAGCCAACTAGTCATACTACGTAGACCCATTGCTTCGCGATGTTTGTCAAACAATGGTCCTGGCAAGGGCTTAGTAAGCGGATCAGCGATATTGTCTGCAGAGGCCACTCGTTCGACAGTGATGTCTCCTCTTTCCACAATCTCCCGGATGATGTGGTATTTCCTCAGTACGTGTTTGGATCTTTGATGAGACCTTGGTTCCTTTGCTTGAGCAACGGCACCCGTGTTGTCACAGTACACCGGGACTGGACCAACAAATTCAGGAATGACGCCCAACTCTTGGACGAACTTCCTCATCCAAACGGCCTCTTTAGCAGCAGCTGATGCTGCAATGTATTCAGCCTCAGTGGTGGAATCCGCTGTGGTGTCCTGCTTGGAACTCTTCCAAGAGACAGCACCGCCATTGAGCATGAACACAAATCCAGAGGTTGACTTCGAGTCATCCACGTCACTTTGGAAGCTAGAGTCGGTATAGCCTTCCAATTTCAGATCTCGTCCTCCATATACCATGAACATATTCTTAGTCCTTCGTAAGTACTTAAGAATGTCCTTCACGGCTTTCCAATGCATTTGACCAGGATTAGCCTGATATCTGCTCGTGACACTCAGAGCAAATGCTACATCCGGTCTGGTAGATATCATCCCATACATGATACTACCTATAGCTGACGCATATGGTACATGTGTCATATTCTCTATCTCTTCATCAGTCTTGGGACACATAGACTTGGATAGAGAAACTCCATGACACATGGGTAGATGTCCTCTCTTGGACCCATCCATTGAAAACCGTTTCAATATGGTGTCGATGTAGGTTGATTGAGTGAGTCCTATCATTCTCTTAGATCTATCTCTATAGATCTGTATCCCAAGAATGTAGGATGCCTCACCCAAATCCTTCATCGAGAATCTACCTGATAACCATATCTTTGTTGACTGCAACATCCCTACATCATTCCCAATGAGTAGGATGTCATCAACATAAAGTACTAAGAATGTCACAGCATCCTTAACTACTTTCTTGTACACGCACGGTTCCTCCGGGTTCTTGATGAAACCAAAATCTTTTATTGTTTCATCAAATTTCTGGTTCCAACTTCTTGATGCTTGTTTTAGACCATAAATTGATCTCTGAAGCTTGCATACCTTATGCTCGCTTCCCATGGATGTGAACCCCTCTGGCTGCTTCATAAATATTTCTTCCTTAATGTCTCCATTAAGAAAAGCAGTCTTCACATCCATTTGTCATATCTCATAGTCATACCATGCAGCTATGGCAATAAGGATTCTTATGGACTTGAACATTGCAACTGGTGAAAAGGTTTCATCATAGTCAACTCCTTGTCTTTGAGTGTAACCTTTCGCCACCAATCGCGCCTTGTAGGTCAATACCTTACCATCAGGCCCAAGCTTTCTCTTGTAGATCCATTTACACCCTATTGGAACAATTCCATCAGGAGGATCTACTAAAGACCAAACTTGGTTTGTATGCATTGAATCCAATTCAGACTGCATAGCTTCAAGCCATAAATTTGAATCCGCATCAGAAATTGCTTCCTTGAAGTTTCTTGGATCACATCCAATGTCGGGTTCATCTTGATCCCCTTCAAGAAGAAGACCATATCGAACAGGAGGTCTAGAAGTCCTCTCGGATCTTCTAGGTTCAGGCGTGTCCAGTAATGGTTCCTGAGGCGTAGGATCGTTATTTTGTATTTCGGGTTCTTCTCGAACTTCTTCGAGTTCCATCATCTCGCCTTTCTTATCCAATAAGAACTCCTTCTCCAAGAAGGTGGCATTCCTTGAAACAAACACCTTTGTTTCAGCAGGATAATAGAAATAATATCCGATTGAATTCTTCGGATACCCTACAAAATAACATAAGCTGGATCGACTATCCAACTTATCTCCCACTGTCCGCTTCACGTAAGCAGGACATCCCCAAATCCTCAAGTACGAATACTTAGGAGCTTTGCCATTCCATAACTCGTATGGTGTTTTGTCCACTGCTTTAGTGTGGACGTTGTTCAACAACAATACCGCCGTTTCAAGCGCATAGCCCCAAAACGAAGGTGGAAGCTCAGTGAAGCTCATCATGGATCGAACCATGTCCAACAAAGTTCGATTACGACGCTCCGATACACCATTAAGCTGTGGTGTCATAGGAGGAGTCCACTGAGAGAGAATCCCATTCTCTTTTAGATAGTCCAAAAAATCGGTACTTAAGTATTCTCCACCTCGATCCGATCGAAGTGCTTTAATACTTTTACCTAGCTTATTTTCTACTTCAGCCTTGAATTCTTTGAACTTTTCAAATGCTTCATACTTATATTTCATTAAATATAAATACCCATACCTTGAATAATCATCAGTAAAGGTAATGAAGTAGGTGTGGCCATGTTGAGTCCCAACTCTAAATGGACCACAAACATCTGTATGGATCAAATCCAACAGATTTTGACTACGCTCAGGTTTTCCCTTAAAAGGAGATTTAGTCATTTTCCCTTTTAGGCAGGATTCACAAGTAGGTAGAGAGTTAATATCAGACATATCAAACATGCCCTCTCTTACTAGCTTGTTCATCCTCCTTGAGGAAATATGACCTAGCCTAGCGTGCCAAAGGTTTGCCGGGTTTTTGCTATCGATTTTCCTTTTGTTTGTTGTTGCCGGTTTATCAACATAATTTATTGGAACGTCTTTTAGTTTTAAGTTGTATAGATCGTTTTCAAGTTGTCCATTTCCAATCAAACATTCATTCTTGTAAATATTGCAAATCTCATTCACAAAATTGCAAGAATAACTATCTCTATCAAGCATAGAAACAGAAATAATGTTTTTAATCAAATCTGGAACAAATAAAACATCTCTCAAAAAAACTTAAAATTGTTCTGCAAAAATGTCTCCTATAGCTTTGGATTTATCTCTGGAACCATTCCCGAGCCTTGACTGGGTCTCACCCATCCTTAGCCTATTACTTCTTGTCATCATTTGAAACTCATTGCAAATATGAGATCTACATCTGGTATCCAATACCCAAGAAGTAGTATTAAGAAAAACATTTTAATGTCAAACATACCCTTTGCAGTTCGCAACTGCTTGAGGTATTCCTTGCAGTTACGTTTCCAATGACCGGGTTTCTTGCAGTGATGGCAAACTTGTTTAGACTTGTCCAATTTTGCATGTAACATTTGGCCTTGAGAACATGGTCCAACCATTTCTCTAGTTCGGCCAACCTTTCGGCAGTTACATCAGCCGGGGCTGTTTTCGGAGAAGCCTTTTCTAACACTTTAGAAAATCTTTTCCGAACTTAGGACAATCTTAACTTATGGAATCATTCTGTATTGTTTGCGCCAATAAGTTTGTTTTGTTGGAGAATAGAAACATGTGGATTACTGAGATGAAACAGGAGCTCCTCAAGGAGATACACTAGGACGAATGTACCCCTTGTCCAAAAGATACTGTAGATGATTCTTCAACTCTCGCATCTCTGACGAAGCCAGACGATACGGTGTTCGAGAGATAGGAGAAGTACCAGGCATCAACTCTATGTCAAACTCAACTTTTCTAACAGGAGGAAAACCCGGAATCTCATCTGGAAAAACATCTGGGAATTCATCTACCACTGTAATACTCTCTATCCCAATGATCTCAGCGGACAAATCAACTGCATAGATAAGATAACCTTCCCCTCCAGACTCCAGATCTCTACAGGCTCTCAAAGTAGACACCAAAGGCATCGGGGGTCACGCTCCCTTACCATAGAAAAACCAGATATCACTCCCTTCCGGATGAAAGCGTACTAATCTCTGATAGCAGTCCACTAAAGCTCGATAGGTAGCCAACATGTCGATTCCCAGAATGCAATCAAAATCATCCATCGCCAGAACCATGAGATTTGCAAACAGAACGTTACCCTCGAACTCTAAAGGGCAACCCATCACTAAACGCTTGACCAAAGCTGACTGACCCGTCGGAGTAGAAACATAAAGTACTATGTCTAGTGAAATGCAAGGTAACTTATGTCTCTTAACAAATCGTGCAGAAATGAAGGTATGAGATGCACCAGTGTCAATAAGTACAAGGGCAGGTATACCATAAAGCATAAAAGTACCTGCGATGAATTTCTCATTCTCCTCCACTGCCTGATCATGTCTCAAGGCAAACACCTGGCCAGAATCTTGTGGCCTCAAATGAGAACTCCCAGCAGGCTATCCCTGCGTTCTCTGCTGAACGGAAGCCTGAGAACCAGATCCTGAACCAGAACCGCCTCCCCCAGATGCTGGACAATCCCTCCGGAGTGTTGGAAAACTGGCGGTCAGATCAATCACGATTGATACCCGGTGCAGCGGAAGTTTAAAAATTTTATCATGGAACAATTCCATGGTGTGGGTATCAACCATTCAACGATTAAATTATTGTGTGTGTAAAATTCAAATAACAATTAATTAAATTTTACCTTCAATCTCGAAGCGAGATTAATGGACACCACACAGATTTCTCTGCGCTTCTTGTATCTCCCAGGAACTGATGAACTCCTTCAATCAGGTCCACGAATGGGGTTTAAATCCCTCTGATAGATTGCACTAGAAAATCTATCAGAAGTTTTCTGCGAAGAGATTAAACGAATCTGATTCGTTATTCCTGGCTGCAATTCAAAAATCACAGACCGGAATTTCTCTGACAGAGCAAGGAGGGTTCGGCCGATTTAATTATGAGAGAGGCTAGGGTTCGAAATTTTGCTCTCAAAATAATGACCTGTTGTGTGTAATTTCTGTACTGCAATAACTTATTTATAATGCAGGCCACTAACACCTTAGGGCCCATTAGTCATAAGCTAGGGCCCGACAAGCAAAGCCCGCACGTTCAGAAATTAATATAAAATTCATCGTGACTCCGATTGATGAACCGATTTCACCAATGTGCACAGAAACCATTTCTGCACATTTTAAAGTCAAAATAAATTTTCCTGAATCCGAATTCAGTGGTTTCCAAAAATGTCCATCCCTATGTCATTTTAGGAAATCCTACTCCCTAACTCTTATTTAAGAAGTCCAACTCCTTAGTTCATTAAATTTAACTCTTTAAATTTAACTATCTCAACGGGGATTAAAACTCCATTACACTGTGTGACCCTCAATGGTTCAGGGATACAGCTAGCCGTGGGCTCACAACTCCTTGTGACTCGGAACAACACTTTCCGACTTGCCCAACGAATCAAGGTAAAGCGCCTAGCAACATCGCCCCATGATTCCCTAGGTATCACTGATAGTGCCTACAAGAACCAGTAGATTTTGGTTAGCGTACAGTACGGTCCCTTCATCCATATATCCCGATCGAATCAACAACCATTGGTATATCGAGAGTCGCTCAAGATTCGATAACTATGCAATACATCTTGAAGATCAAATTAGTGACATCGCATGTGCTACTAAGAAACCATTTCTTAAATCACATCAAGTACTCTGGCCAGAGATTTGTCACACTAATATCTCCTCAGATCGCATAGGATATCCACACTCGCAAGTATGTGGTGAATCCTTGACAACAATGCATTGACTCCTATATGTGTCGTAACTGTACCCAATCTCGACACCTGATGACCCCCATAGAGTCGGTAAACGAGTCAAAGCACAGCACTAGCATATAGAGTCTCCATGATGTTTCAAGTCGTAAGGACTAATGGTGTACAACCAAAAACCGCGGACTTTATCCACTCGATAAGTGATAACCACTTGGAAAGTCCGGATAGGGTAGTTCGATTATTCATCCTATGAATATCCATTTGCATGCTTCGAACATCTCCATGTTCCCTACCAATGAAACGTGGTACTCCGCATCGCAAATGCTAGTCTCAAACTCGAGCGATCCTTATCCTTATTATCGGACGGCTCAATCGACTAGGAACGGTTTTTAGAATATACAGTGACTATAAGATGTATTTCATGATAGACATCTCCATGTTCTACCACATCTTACATACACTATAGTATATTTAAGGTCTTTATCAAAACAACAATAGTATATCACAATATAACAATATGAAGTAATATAAAGTCATTGCCATAAAAGTGTAAATAATATTAAACAAAAGATTGTTTATACAAAGAGTCATCAAAGCCCATAGCAACACAGTTGGCTCACTGGGCACCCACTCTTACAATCTCCCACTTGCCCTATAGCCAACTAGTCATACTACGTAGACCCATTGCTTCGCGATGTTTGTCAAACAATGGTCCTGGCAAGGGCTTAGTAAGCGGATCAGCGATATTGTCTGCAGAGGCCACTCGTTCGACAATGATGTCTCCTCTTTCCACAATCTCCCGGATTATGTGGTATTTCCTCAGTACGTGTTTGGATCTTTGATGAGACCTTGGTTCCTTTGCTTGAGCAACGGCACCCGTGTTGTCACAGTACACCGGGACTGGACCAACAAATTCAGGAATGACGCCCAACTCTTGGACGAACTTCCTCATCCAAACGGCCTCTTTAGCAGCAGCTGATGCTGCAATGTATTCAGCCTCAGTGGTGGAATCCGCTGTGGTGTCCTGCTTGGAACTCTTCCAAGAGACAGCACCGCCATTGAGCATGAACACAAATCCAGAGGTTGACTTCGAGTCATCCACATCACTTTGGAAGCTAGAGTCGGTATAGCCTTCCAATTTGAGTTCTCGTCCTCCATAAACCATGAACATATTCTTAGTCCTTCGCAAGTACTTAAGAATGTCCTTCACGGCTTTCCAATGCATTTGACCAGGATTAGACTGATATCTGCTCGTGACACTCAGAGCAAATGCTACATCCGGTCTGGTAGATATCATCCCATACATGATACTACCTATAGCTGACGCATATGGTACATGTGTCATATTCTCTATCTCTTCATCAGTCTTGGGACACATAGACTTGGATAGAGAAACTCCATGACACATGGGTAGATGTCCTCTTTTGGACCCATCCATTGAAAACCGTTTCAATATGGTATCGATGTAGGTTGATTGAGTGAGTCCTATCATTCTCTTAGACCTATCTCTATAGATCTGTATCCCAAGAATGTAGGATGCCTCTCCCAAATCCTTCATCGAAAATCTACCTGATAACCATATCTTTGTTGACTGCAACATCCCTACATCATTCCCAACGAGTAGGATGTCATCAACATAAAGTACTAAGAATGTCACCGCATCCTTAACTACTTTCTTGTACACGCAAGGTTCCTCCGGGTTCTTGATGAAACCAAAATCTTTTATTGTTTCATCAAATTTCTGGTTCCAACTTCTTGATGCTTGTTTTAGACCATAAATTGATCTCTGAAGCTTGCATACCTTATGCTCGCTTCCCATGGATGTGTACCCCTCAGGCTGCTTCATATAGATTTCCTCCTTAATGTCTCCATTAAGAAAAGCAGTCTTCACATCCATTTGCCATATCTCATAGTCATACCATGCAGCTATGGCAATTAGGATTCTTATGGACTTGAACATTGCAACTGGTGAAAAGGTTTCGTCATAGTCAACTCCTTGCCTTTGAGTATAACCTTTAGCCACCAATCGCGCCTTGTAGGTCAATACCTTACCATCAGGCCCAAGCTTTCTTTTGTAGATCCATTTACACCCTATCGGAACAATTCCATCGGGAGGATCTACTAAAGACCAAACTTGGTTTGTATGCATCGAATCCAATTCTGACTGCATAGCTTCAAGCCATAAATTCGAATCCGCATCAGAAATTGCTTCCTTGAAGTTTCTTGGATCACATCCAATGTCGGGTTCATCTTGATCCCCTTCAAGAAGAAGACCATATCGAACTGGAGGTCTAGAAGTCCTTTCGGATCTTCTAGGTGCAGGCGTGTCCAGCAATGGTTCCTGAGGTGTAGGATCGTTATTTTGTATTTCGGGTTCTTCTCGAACTTCTTCGAGTTCCATCATCTCGCCTTTCTTATCCAATAAGAATTCCTTCTCCAAGAAGGTGGCATTCCTAGAAACAAACACCTTTGTTTCAGCAGGATAATAGAAATAATATCCGATTGAATTCTTCGGATACCCTACAAAATAACATAAGCTGGATCGACTATCCAACTTATCTCCCACTGTCCGCTTCACGTAAGCAGGACATCCCCAAATCCTCAAGTACGAATACTTAGGAGCTTTGCCATTCCATAACTCGTATGGTGTTTTGTCCACTGCTTTAGTGTGGACGTTGTTCAACAACAATACCGCCGTTTCAAGCGCATAGCCCCAAAACGAAGGTGGAAGCTCAGTGAAGCTCATCATAGATCGAACCATGTCCAACAAAGTTCGATTACGACGCTCCGATACACCATTAAGCTGTGGTGTCATAGGAGGAGTCCACTGAGAGAGAATCCCATTCTCTTTCAGATAGTCCAAAAACTCGGTACTCAAGTATTCTCCACCTCGATCCGATCGAAGTGCTTTAATACTTTTACCTAGCTTGTTTTCTACTTCAGCCTTGAATTCTTTGAACTTTTCAAATGCTTCAGACTTATATTTCATTAAATATAAATACCCATACCTTGAATAATCATCAGTAAAGGTAATGAAGTAGGTGTGGCCATGTTGAGTCCCTACTCTAAATGGACCACAAACATCTGTATGGATCAAATCCAACAGATTCTGACTACGCTCAGGTTTCCCCTTAAAAGGAGATTTAGTCATTTTTCCTTTTAGGCAGGATTCACAAGTAGGTAGAGAATTAATATCAGACATATCAAACATGCCCTCTCCCACTAGCTTGTTCATCCTCCTTGAGGAAATATGACCTAGCCTAGCATGCCAAAGGTTTGCCGGGTTTTGACTATCGATTTTCCTTTTGTTTGTTGTCGCCGGTTTATCAACATAATTCACTGGAACGTCTTTTAGTTTTAAGTTGTATAGATCGTTTTCAAGTTGTCCATTTCCAATTAAACATTCATTCTTGTAAATATTGCAAATCCCATTCACAAAATTGCAAGAATAACCATCTCTATCAAGCATAGAAATAGAAATAATGTTTTTAATTAAATCTGGCACAAATAAAACATCTCTTAACAATAATTTAAAACCGTTCTGCAAAGTCAAACAAACATCTCCAATGGCCGTAGCTTCAACTCTGGAACCATTCCCGAGCCTCAGCTGGGTCTCACCCATTCTAAGCCTGCGACTTCTTGTCATCACCTGCAAATCATTGCAAATGTGAGATCCACATCCGGTATCCAATACCCAAGAAGTTGTATTAAGTGACATGTTTATTTCAATATAGAACATACCCTTTGCAGTTCCCAACTGCTCAAGATATTCCTTGCAGTTGCGCTTCCAATGACCCGGCTTCTTGCAGTAATGGCAAACATCCTTGGATTTTCCATTGTTTGAAGCCTTTGTCTTTTGCTTCTTCTCGGGCTCAACTTTCTTGGGTGGGGTAGAACGTTTCTTGCCCTTCATACTTGGCCCCTTCTTCGCAGAAGATGAGGAGCCCACCAAGAAAGCTGGCTTATCCTTCTTAAGTGTGGATTCATATGTAACGAGCATATTGACCATCTCTTCAAGGGTGGCCTCTATCTTGTTCATATTAAAATTTATCACAAATCCATCAAATGAAGAAGGAAGAGACAGAAGCAATAAATCCACATTGAGTTCATGCTCCAACACCAAATCTAGGGTCGCCAACTTCTGTATGAGCCAAATCACTCGTACCCCATGATCACGGATCGAAGTCCCTTCACGCATGCGGCACGTCATCAACTCCTTAACAGTAGCGAACCTTTCAGCCCTCGACTGAGCCCCGAAAAGTTCCTTGAGTTGCGTGTGAATGTCAGCAGCATTCACCGTGTCCTCAAATTGCCTCTGGAGTTCATCAGACATCGAGGCTTGCATATAGCATTTGGTCTTGATGTCATGGTCACACCATGCATCAAGTTTGGCCAATTCCTCCGGACTTATGTCAGCTGGTGCTTCCTTCGGAGGTGCTTTCTCTAACACGTAGAGCATTTTCTCCGAAGTTAAGACAATCTTCAACTTCCGGAACCATTCCGTATAGTTGGCGCCAGTCAACTTGTTTTGTTCGAGGATCGAGAATAATGGATTTCGCGAATTCATTGTATGAAATACTGAAAAGAAAAACAGACATATATCAATGATTGTTTAACAATTTACTAAGACATAAAATAGGCGAATTTAATTTTATGAATCTCACTCCCACTATTTTAACGATTTCACCACCCTCTAGTGAAAACGGGAAACTTTTTCCTTAGTGAGAACATGGAGTCCAATTGACAAACTTATGGTCCCGAATAATATCAGCCAACCATAATTCTCAAAAGGTAGAGCCCAATTGCTTCCAAAGCAACCCCCATGTGTTTACCTCATGTCCAATAAGGGCCCAATAATATGACGCCGTTTAAAGTGACATGTCAAGATGACCCATCAATATTAAGTTGTGATGGACGGTCGCCATGTGGATCCCCCAATAATATGAGCCGATCCCATGGGAGTTCCACCCAACTTACAACATTTGTCGATCCAATGTACAGCTTTCCGACGGACGGGCCCCCCAATAATATGAGCCGGACCGTATCCGCGGGTAGCGTCACATACATTGACCGTTGATGGAAGGTGGGAACATTTAAACAAATTTAAATTTCCTTTATTTATCTTGATATAAATTTTAAATCATATTTAAAATGAGGGATTTTTAATTATAAAAATATTTGTCTCATCATATTCATTTTATTGCATGCTTGCCGGATTCACGCAATTTATGTCTAAACATGCATACAATCATAATATCAAATATTATATAGGATGATCGATTCCATTTCTAATTGACCCGTGGTTGCCAATCACGGGTCTTAGTCCAATCCTAGGTAATATGCAGTATGCAATGCATTCCTATTACATGTGCTTCCAATTTACATTTCTTCAGTCTTTATTGTCTGCTGGGCCCACCGTCTTCAAATCTTGATCTCCCACTAAATCTAATGTATTTACAATAAATAACAATGACAAGTAGGGATACATTTTTAGGGGTGGGAACGGGCTATAAACCAAGCCCACTTTTATTACATATGACATTCATATCGGGCCATAAACCAGGCCCATTAATAAAACCAACAACAATAAAAACAAAATGTAAATTCCTAACATACACCTACAAAATTGGTCATGGCAATCGATCATCCTTATCCAATAACATTTAATTCAAAATTAATTTATTGGATAACATGCAGTGGCAATTCAAATTTAAACAAGATAAAATCATATTTTATATATAAAATCTCATTTCACATATAAAATCATATTTTATCTCTATATCAAATAAAATCATATTTTATCTATAAAATCCAATTTTACAAATAAAATCATATTTTACTCAATATATCATAAGATCATATCTTATCATCAATTGTACCAAAATAATTGATTTCAAAATTCAATTTACGGATAAAACATTAAAATTTTCCAAAAATTCAAATTTATCCAAAATCAATTTTAAAATTTACGGACTCGAACAATTCGATCCGAAATCTCGTGAACCAATCAAAAACAATTTTTGACCGGACCAAAAATAAAATTTTAACATATTAAAATTAATTTTTAATAAAAATATAATTTTTCCCGCGGGCCGCCCGGGACACTCCCGGGCCGGCCCGCACCCGGGGCGCGGGCCGGGGGCAGCCCGGCTGCCCCCTTAGGGCAGCAACAATTGCTGCCCCGGCGGCGCCTGGCGCCGCCGCTTGGTGGCGCCGTGCGCCGCCCTGGGCGGCGACGGTCGCCGTCCTGGGCGGCGCCATGCGCCCCCTTTGGGCGGTGCCGTGCGCCGCCCGGGGCAGCAACAATTGCTGCCCCACCGGGCAGCGATCCAATCGCTGCCCGGGTTTTGCCCCGAAAAAAAAAAAATTTTTTATTTAAAAATATTTATTTTGTTTTCCAAAAACCGAGATTCAAAAATTTTGTACAATCGATTAATTTAATCGTTTGATCTGAGCAACCTGGCTCTGATACCACTGTTGGAAAACTGGCGGTCAGATCAATCACGATTGATACCCGGTGCAGCGGAAGTTTAAAAATTTTATCATGGAACAATTCCATGGTGTGGGTATCAACCATTCAACGATTAAATTATTGTGTGTGTAAAATTCAAATAACAATTAATTAAATTTTACCTTCAATCTCGAAGCGAGATTAATGGACACCACACAGATTTCTCTGCGCTTCTTGTATCTCCCAGGAACTGATGAACTCCTTCAATCAGGTCCACGAATGGGGTTTAAATCCCTCTGATAGATTGCACTAGAAAATCTATCAGAAGTTTTCTGCGAAGAGATTAAACGAATCTGATTCGTTATTCCTGGCTGCAATTCAAAAATCACAGACCGGAATTTCTCTGACAGAGCAAGGAGGGTTCGGCCGATTTAATTATGAGAGAGGCTAGGGTTCGAAATTTTGCTCTCAAAATAATGACCTGTTGTGTGTAATTTCTGTACTGCAATAACTTATTTATAATGCAGGCCACTAACACCTTAGGGCCCATTAGTCATAAGCTAGGGCCCGACAAGCAAAGCCCGCACGTTAAGAAATTAATATAAAATTCATCGTGACTCCGATTGATGAACCGATTTCACCAATGTGCACAGAAACCATTTCTGCACATTTTAAAGTCAAAATAAATTTTCCTGAATCCGAATTCAGTGGTTTCCAAAAATGTCCATCCCTATGTCATTTTAGGAAATCCTACTCCCTAACTCTTATTTAAGAAGTCCAACTCCTTAGTTCATTAAATTTAACTCTTTAAATTTAACTATCTCAACGGGGATTAAAACTCCATTACACTGTGTGACCCTCAATGGTTCAGGGATACAGCTAGCCGTGGGCTCACAACTCCTTGTGACTCGGAACAACACTTTCCGACTTGCCCAACGAATCAAGGTAAAGCGCCTAGCAACATCGCCCCATGATTCCCTAGGTATCACTGATAGTGCCTACAAGAACCAGTAGATTTTGGTTAGCGTACAGTACGGTCCCTTCATCCATATATCCAGATCGAATCAACAACCATTGGTATATAGAGAGTCGCTCAAGATTCGATAACTATGCAATACATCTTGAAGATCAAATTAGTGACATCGCATGTGCTACTAAGAAACCATTTCTTAAATCACATCAAGTACTCTGGCCAGAGATTTGTCACACTAATATCTCCTCAGATCGCATAGGATATCCACACTCGCAAGTATGTGGTGAATCCTTGACAACAATGCATTGACTCCTATATGTGTCGTAACTGTACCCAATCTCGACACCTGATGACCCCCATAGAGTCGGTAAACGAGTCAAAGCACAGCACTAGCATATAGAGTCTCCATGATGTTTCAAGTCGTAAGGACTAATGGTGTACAACCAAAACCGCGGACTTTATCCACTCGATAAGTGATAACCACTTGGAAAGTCCGGATAGGGTAGTTCGATTATTCATCCTATGAATATCCATTTGCATGCTTCGAACATCTCCATGTTCCCTACCAATGAAACGTGGTACTCCGCATCGCAAATGCTAGTCTCAAACTCGAGCGATCCTTATCCTTATTATCGGACGGCTCAATCGACTAGGAACGGTTTTTAGAATATACAGTGACTATAAGATGTATTTCATGATAGACATCTCCATGTTCTACCACATCTTACATACACTATAGTATATTCAAGGTCTTTATCAAAACAACAATAGTATATCACAATATAACAATATGAAGTAATATAAAGTCATTGCCATAAAAGTGTAAATAATATTAAACAAAAGATTGTTTATACAAAGAGTCATCAAAGCCCATAGCCACACAGTTGGCTCACTGGGCACCCACTCTTACACGGAGATGTCCAACCTCTCCACAACAAATACAAGCTCCAGAAGCTCTACGGCACTTGTCGGACGGATGGTTCTTCCCACAGTGATCACACTTGTCCTTCCTCCCAAAACGGAAAACTCCACCAGAACCAGAGGAAGAAGTAGACCCGGACTTTTTGAAAGACTGGGCACGGGGGGCCAAAGAACTAGAAGGCCTCGACTGAGGAAATGACATGTTCCGTCGGATGCTGTCCTCCGCCTGGTGACAACGGCTCACCAAACCCTCGTAGGACATGTCATCACCAACTGTCATACGGTCATGGATCTCAGGGTTAAGGCCCTGAATGAACATGTTGTACTTCATCGCAGCACTCTCAGCAATCTCTGGGCAATAGACTAACAAATCGAAAAATCTCTGCTGATACTCCTCGATGTTCATGTTTCCCTGGCGTAGACTCAAAAGCTCACCTGCCTTCGTCTGTCGAAGTGCAGGAGGAAAATACAGCTTCTGAAAAGCTGTGCGGAATTCGGCCCAGGTGGCCACTCTTCTCGCCGTAATAAAGGGTGCAGAAGTAAACCTCCACCACCTACGGGCTCGCCCGTCCAGAAGATACCTCAGTGTCTCCATCTTCTGTTCCTTGGTACAATGAATCGTCCGGAAAGTCGTCTCCATGCGGTCTAACCAGTTCTCCTCTTTCGGAGACTCACCTCCAACCAAGGGCTTAGGCCCTGTCTGCAAGAATCGACGAATACTGAAACGATCCTCGTCACGACGACGATGATGGAAATCTCGACGATGCTCCCGATCTTCATCGCCCCAACGGCCGCCACCACCACTACCATGAGAACTCTGATCATCGTAGTTTGCCATCTACAAAAATCACCTCATAATTAACTTATGCAGAATCTAAATCCCAAGAATTCTTTTGCATGCTCTGATACCATAAATGTAATGACCCTTACCCGGATCACCTACTAAACAGAACTTAGGCATGCAATTAACTTAATAAAACAGATATCAGAATAAAACTGCGGAAACCATAAACATTATACAATCCAAAGGAAAGGAATCTGTAATTATCCAAATATTATACAACCAAATCGAATAGCTGTATCAACCCAAAACAACATAAATAAAACCTAAACGAAGCTCCAGCTGGCCAACCACTGACTAGCCTCTCTTGGATCCACCCGCCTCGTCTAATCGCAAACCTGCCCCATGGAATAGGGTGTCCAGAACACAGAGTACGAGACGTGAGCATAAAACGCTCAGTACGAGAGTATGAGTATACATGCATGCAAAGTGAACTCCCTAAAACTCGAGATCAAGGATCAGATACAAAGACAGACCGGGCCCTGGTATGTAGCACGCTGTACCGTCGCTTCAGGAGGTGGCTCCCATACCGAGTACATGTGGATACGCCGGACCCAAATCGATGAAAGTTCATCCACTGACAGGATAGAGTACAATCCTACTAATAGACATCTCGAAGGAGATAACAGCAATATGCAAATGTATGCAACATAATATCATGGCATATAAATCATGCAGTCACATAATACATGCATACTCAGTCAGGATATCTTAAACAGTACTTTCGTACCTCAAATCAGTGCAAGCTCTATCAACTCTAGGTCCACGCCTATAGTCTGCTCTACACTGCCAAATTACACTACTATCATTATAATGCTTTAAAAGCCTTAACTAAGCTAAAACATACTTCTAAATATTTTTAGAAAGAAAAAGCTATACCTTCGTCCGTCGTTAGCCCTTTGCTGTCGAATGCCTCAAAGCTAGGCCACAGCTTTGCTACAACGCCTGAACTGCCATGCCACTTCCGGATTCCCAACGGGACGCCTAGAATTCCCTAGATCTGAGTTAGAAGGCTAAGGAATCGAGAGAGAAGAGGTGAAAGGTATGCTCAAATTTGAGCCTCGGCACCCCTATTTATAGACATCGATCGGAACGTCCGTTCCCGAATCGGAACGTCCGTTCCCGGATCGAAACGTCCGATCCTGCCATTGGAGCTTCCGAACATCCTCATCCGCCACGTGTCAAAATCTCACTGGTTGACTTCGGATCAGGGAGATCGGAACCTCCGTTCCTGATCGTTGCTTCCGTTCCCATGCGTCATGAATGACGTCTTTCAGATCGGAGCTTCCGATCGCCAACGGAACGTCTGTTCCTGCAACGGAGCGTTCGTTCCTGCCTGACCCTCCGGACCATTTTTAATCATTCCGGGTTCAACCACGAACTCCGTTAATCCATTAAGAATTCCCTTAATCATGTTTATCGGAATAATCAACAGTTAATCACTAAAACTGGATACGGGCCACTACACGTAGGTACCAGACAATTCATGTAACAAGCAGTCAATCTAAGACATCAGACTTAATCTTAATTTACGGGAATTTTTCTAATTTTTTCGAAGGACTATTTCTAGAACAATCAAACCTATTCAAATATTGATGAACTAATCTTTCGTAATTCTAATCAAACTTGAATGCATGAGTAACTGTGAAAATTTAGTAAACACCTAAACCACATAATGAAACCAAATTCTATTTCTAGTCAGTTTCACTATGTTGATTATCGAAGTGATCAAAATCGAGACTTCCTCTGTCGACTTGGAATCGATTAACAAGCAAACAAATAACTGGCCAAGCAATTTGTAAGACAAATATAAATTCGATAATTCATAAAATCAAATCAAGTCTAAAAATCTCAAATAAACAAACGAGTTTTATACATAAATTGTCTGGCCCAATCACGTGGCCTTGATCGAATAAAGAAAAACTACTCACTAATCAAATTCATAATTCAAACAAAGTTTTAATCATGAATTTGAAAAATAAAAGAAAAGAGGAAAGAATTCTTCTCCCAAGCCTGCACCCGCCCACCACGCCTGGAAAATCTGCTTCTAAAATTCGGAACCCTTCTAAAATAATCAAAACTCCTATTTTTATAGTGTTTTGTAAGTCTTAAAAAAATAATTTCCTAGTTGAAATAGAATTTTTGGAAAATTCTGGCCCGTCGACACGCGCGCGCGCATAGGCTTCCTCGCGTGCGCGCACCTTTAAATAACAGCGACTCATAAAACACCCCGCGCGCGCGCGCGCATATTCCCTAAACTACCATGATAAATCTTTTGGGCGCGCGCGCATGCCTCAAAGCGCGATTGCGCTAATTCTTGTGCTAACAACTTGTTTCTCAGCGCGTTAGCGCTTCTTCCATGCTTGTTTTCACCTATTGTTGTGCAAACGCGCAACCACTCTCACCATCAGCGCAACATTCCAACTGCTCCGAGCGACGATTTTGAAAAATTTATATCTTAAGATGTAGCCGTCGGATTGACCTGAAATTTGGACTGCAGCTTCAAAGCATCTTGAACTTTATTCTGAACGGTGAAGATCGGATTTGAATTTTTCTAAAATTAAATATGATTTTTAAATCAAGGTTGCTCCGTAATTAACTCTTCAAAAATCCATTTTCCTACAAAATTTAACACAAGGAGTGAAATACACACACATGCACTAAAACACATAAAAACACATAAAAATAATATGAATGCACACAAAATATATATAAAAATATCACAAACTAATGCATACAAAATGAACTTATCAATAGTGTTTACCACAAACGACGCCAATTGTTAATACCTTAAAATATCGTGGTAGACGTGGCAACTTTTTCTGGCAACGTGTCCTCCCTAACTGCCTTCCCCACAATGGCGGAGCCAGGATTTTTGGTCTACCCGGGCTAAAACTTTAAGCTCCCAAATCCTTTAATATTTTCGATTGAGCTACCCGGACTAATACCAAATTAATCCAAAAAAATTCAAAATTTATATATACAAAAATTTGAAAAAATTTCGGGCCACCCGGGCTATAGCCCGGTTCGCCACAAGTGTGGCTCCGCCCTTGCTTTCCCATCCACCTGTCCTTCCTCCTGCACGCACTAGAAAAATCGTGAATGGGCGCCGGAAGAATTTTTTGGCATGGACACTCTGATGCTTAAGTCAAAATAGAGCTTATGGAGAGAAAACTCAAGAGTGAATATGAAAGTAAAAAGTATGAGATAATAATCTCCCTTTAGAACCAAACCTGGTATTTATAGGAGACCCTAAAAGAGTTTTCATGGTAAGAAATATTATCATTCCTGGAATATCAGATATGACTTCCTTCTTATCGCAGATTCTTTCCTATTTTTAAAGATATCATATATTATTCAAAATGAAAGAACATATTCACACAAATATCGCCTCTTCCCACTCCACACTACACCATTCTTCCCTTCCACCTTACTTGCCTTTGCTCCTCGTCCCTATTTTGGCCTTTACGACCAATCCTACTTCATCATACCCTCTGCCTCTCCCAGGCCTGCATTAGATACGTTCCCTCCCTGGACGAGCCAAGGTAAACTTAGTTGGCATCCTGACCTGGTCGAGCTGAGGGCCGAGGTGCACTGAGCTTAGCCGAGGAGGTGAACCGAGGCGAGGTGAGGCGAGGCCAAGTGAACCGAGCTGAGTCAAGGTGAGACGAACACTACCTAGACCTACTCGATTGGCTCCATATAGGATCGAGGTAGCCCCCACTAGTCCGAAGTGACATTCCAGTCGTGCTAACCTGGACCCCATCCTAGTCTGAGGTGGCCCTCCATCTGGCATGCTATATATCACCTACAAAAGTTATTTCATTTCTAGTAAAAACAAATTAAAATAGTAAATAAAAATATTATAAAATACTATATCATATGCCCAACTAAAAATATTATTTAAAATTTTATTCATCAAAATTTTAAAATCCTAATTACGACCTCGACAGTCGTCAGGTGGAAGCAATTATTGCTTGCTTTATTAATAAGCAAATCTTACTCGGCATTTTATTTTATTTTATTATATATATTACGTCATTTACTTAGAAAAATGGAATAAAAATGATTATGTTGGCCAGTAGAGGTACTTTAGACAAGCGATCAGTTGGTTAATCGGCATCATATGATATATATATATATATATATATATATATATATATCACATGCAATTATTTAGACAAGCGATCAGTTGGTTATCCTCAAATTTTCCTAATTGTTGACTATTTATAAAAAGCGATCGTTCTTAGGCATTACCCACTTTTAATCAAAGTAGTGTCTATAAATTTGTATTTCTGTAAACGAGTGTCTGAGTTGATGGAGTAGATCAACGTCTGATTAATGGTCATGACTTCAATTCCCCAACCAACATTTTATCGGATGAATTTGTTGCACAATACACATGATTTGTCCAATGAGATTTATCTGACTAACGTAATTTGCAAGTTAACGCGTTAGTCTAGAGGTTTACCCAATGCATATCGAAAGACAGTGACTGCGAGTTCCATAATTATCAAAATATATATGTATATGATTTTTTTAAGTGCAAATTGCTCAAAAATCCTCAATGCAAACATGTTTTGCTCTGCACTCCCTAACCACTTTTTTGTACCACAATTTTTGTTAATTTGTACCACATTTTGTATGGTTTTGTACCACATCTTGTATTGTTTTGTACCACATTTTATGACTAGGGACCCCAAAGCAAAACATGTTTGGATTTGGAGATTTTTGAGCAAATTGCCTTTTTTTAATACCAAATTTCTATTAGTCTATTACAAAAATAAAAAATACTCGCAGCATGCTCATTAATTTAATTTTGATTACTTTTGGATTGAATCATTATATCGAGAAGTTAGCGATACATACAAAATGTTAGGTATCACCAATGCCGAGTGCAAACTAAAAAATATAAGCGAAATGCATTATAATTTATATCTATATATATTTATATATATTACATTTTACTTTTTTTTTCATGCAATGATTGTTTAGTAAAAAAACACACCATAAAAATACTCGAGATTATCAAAATTCAATTATACAAACTTATGTTTGGAATCTTCCGAATGCTTATCTTATGGTTATTTTTTACTTTCTTTATTTTACACCAATTTGTCTTTCAATTTTTGATAACTTTAGCCATTTTTTGCTCGAAAGTAATAGTATCACATTACCGCTGCGTCATAAATAAGACTAAAATCATAAAAAATAAATAAATAAAATTTATGGACTAAGGCTAAAATATAAAAAAATATAGAAAACTAAAATCGTAAAAAATAAATATATGTATATAAGAAAGAATTCCCAAATTTAAATGAAAAATGTTACATGTATACAAAAAGTTATACGTTGGGTTACACATTGCACTTGAAATTACATTATTATCTTTTAATGTTTTTTTGAAAGAGTTTTTTTTAAATAAAGTTGAGGGATAGTTTTGTGATTTCAAATGTAATGTGTAACCCTATGCGTACATGTAGCATTACCCAATTTAAATTTACAAAGAAATCACTTCAAAAAAAAAAAAGTAGCCTTTTAAATATTGTTCAAACACTAACATGACCAACTGATCTATTTTTCTTTTACATTTCTACTTTAAACAAGAAAACGAAATACATTATTTTACAAGCTGTACAATAGGGTTGTACGTTCATTATTAGGAGATAACCGGAAAAACCGGCCAAAATTAAAATTTCAGTTTTTTGGATAAGTTTTTCAGTCCGGTTTTGAATAAAAATTCCGAGTTTTTCGGTTTTTTGGTTCGATTTTGGTTTTTTATGCATAAAAAATCGAAGTAATCGAACCAGCCGGAATATAGATTATATTACAATTTACTTATAGGTTTCCCATTTTTAATACATTATATAATTTATATTTTAGTCCCTTAATCAGTTTAATTGATTTCCCAATTCCATTTCCCACGCATCGGCAAATGTACAAGTTTTTCCCCCCTTTTTAAATGTAGTCGTCAAATGATCATTATCTAACGAAAATGTGTGACGATTAACAATATATCCGTGTGCATATATATATATATATATATATATATATATTAATATACATAACAATTTGATATTTGCAATTAATCTTTCACAAGCGAAGACAAATTAGAGAGATCATGTCCCCTCCAAAACACTCTCCAAAATTGTTCTTCCTAATCCTTATTTTCTTGTTCTCATATGTTCATTCAGAAGCTTTAGATTCTTGTAATTCCCCTATCAACTTTTCAAATACCCTTCCTTTTGACACTTCTTCTCTCCAATGTGCTGTAGTATGGCCCTCTCAAAGCTTCATCCTCAGAGTAAGTCATTTTATCTACATAATATATATATATATATATATATATATATATGTACATATACATATAGACATATAAGTATAAACATTATATATATGTGCCCATTAATCTATTTGATGCATACTGTTGTGGGTGCAATGCTCGGTAGAACAATTGAAATGTGTCGCTTAATGTCATATTGTACGATTTAAAGGATTTTAATTGCACAAATACCACTAATTATAACTTTTGGTTATAATTTTTAGCTTGTTATTAGACCGAAGAGATCACAAGTTTGATTCATTCATATATAAAAACAATCATATACTGTCATTCGAACTATTTATATATGTACCTAATTTAAAATTAATTGATACTCAATCAACATGCTCGCGTTCATCGCTAGTGAATTAAATGCCTGCGTATATCTGGTTACAAGTACGTACGATAAATTAATTAAGCATATATTCTTAAGCTTTCGATCGCCTGTGATCAATTCGAGCTAACAAGAATATATTAATGTTGCAAAAGAGTAACATAATATACATAGTATAAGTATATATATGTTGTGATGCGTATTAATTTGATGATCTTTGGATGAAATTCTAGTATGGGCAGGCAGCACCAAACATATGGAGCTATGTGCTATCTGCCCCAAACACAAATGGATACATAGCAATAGGGTTTTCACCTAATGGCAACATGGTTGGATCAAGTGCAATAGTGGGTTGGATTGGACCTAATGGCATCAATTCCGGCATCAAAAAGTTTTACCTTGGAGGGAAATCACCAAATCTTGTGACACTTCAACCACAAGATCAAGGACTACGATTGCAAAATCTCTTCATATCAACCCTACAAAACCAAATTTTCTTGGCCTTCCAAGTCGCGTCCAACACTCCGACCATCAACGTGATATACGCCATTGGACCAGCCGGACAGCTGCCTTCTGCCCCGAATTTCGCCTTGTCCCAACACCGCACCATGCACTCGACCGTCATGAGTTACGGCACGGGTAAGAGTAGGAGATCAGTTGTAGTATATTTGTTTGTTGAACACTTGGGATGTCAAATATGGATTAGGTGAGGATAAATATCATTTCATGTCATTAAATTTTAATAATCAAATTTTTTTAGGAAGAATATAAATTTATCATGTCATGGAGGGGGCCATTCACAATCACAACTACCATAATATATATTATTTTTCATGATGACTTTGGAAACTAATTTCCAAGTGGTTAATAATTAAATTTAAGATTATTTTTGTTATTTACAATGACTTCTTAATTTAATTATCTATTTGACCAAAACTTGTATAAATTATTTTATGTTTTCCGTACTTATTATAAATTATGAATCTTTCCACACAATTTATAGATGTTGTTATGATCTATTAGCCTTTCTTATATATATATATATATTATATTATTTAGCATTTAATTTTTTAATCTAGCAAAGGTGATAGGATTCCGTTTACATTTAATTAAAAAAATAAAGTCATAATAAAAATAAAATACTAGTTATTAACATCGTTTTCATCCACCAATTCAATTCTTATACATTGTCTTTGCGGATCCGTGCCGAACCACCACTTGATTTTTTTTCCTGTATTAAGTATATCATTACCAATTCTAACTTTTATATTTTTTTTGTGCTTCCATCAAAACTTATCGAACACGTGATCTTGGACTCTAATATAAGTAGTTGGTTCGAAAGTTTTCTGTTTTACCAAAGGCTATAACTGATTGTAACCGTGTAATTTGAAATTTTAATCATATAACTATTCAAACATCACGTATCAATCTTAATAGGGCAAATAGTACTGCTTGTTGACTATATAGTTGCGTATATAAAAATCCGATTGTTTGGAATATTTCCTCTCATCGTAATTTTGCTTTTATTCCGCGTACCTCGTGTGTCATTTCGTGTTATCCCTGTTTGTGCTAGCCAAGTTGTAGTACTGATCTCATTTGATTTTGATTCAATATTTCCGTTAGAACTACTATTAATTTGAAAATATTATTCAATAATAATTTTTAATAGAAAAAAATGCATACAATTTTCGAAGTTGTTAACAATTATGTTCGAGACAAGTTTTACTAGCCACTAGGTACTTAGAAATAACATGTTTCTTTAGTTTAGAAATCATATTTGTGTCTAAAATTGTTCATTGTTACGTACACAAAATCAAGGTGGAACTGTGACCCAAAGCTCTCCAGAAGCAAGCCTGAAAAGGATCCATGGAATGTTGAACGTCGCGGGTTGGGGAATTTTGATACCGATTGGAGCCATGATTGCGCGCTATATGAGGCACTGGGATCCGCAGTGGTTCTACTCCCACGCCATTATTCAATCCATTGGGTTCACTATTGGAGTCATCGGAGTCTTCTGTGGCTTGGCATTGGAAAACCGACTCGATATTTACGTCGATAAGCACAAGGCCCTCGGCATCTTCGTGCTCATACTCGGTGGTCTCCAGGTTAGTCCCTAGCTCAATCCTGGTCCGATCATTCGGGTTTAGGTTATAGTTTTGTGCAATTTGAGAATTAAGAATGGAAGTTTTTGTTTATAGAAGAACATAGCATGACCCAAAAGTTAGTTACTCATGCCCGGAGTTCGTCCATTTTATTAAAACTTCAGTAGAATTTTTTCATTCATTAACCCATTTTCTTTCTATTGTGAAAATTACAGTATATGCAATAATGTTTATTTAATTTTCTTATATTGATGAGACAAAGATATTTTATCATATTCAAACTCAATAATAAAAATCCTATAATTATTAAATTGAAAAATTCGTAATGTTTCCTTTTCTCAAATTGGGATACTTGGGCACGATCATCCTACCCAGACATATGATTCGCGAATCGATAGTTTGACAAAGATTTCGAAACGCGACTTTTAATTGAACGATTTTTAGTAATTGTACTATATATGTTCTTTATTTTACAGGTTCTTGCAATTTTCTTCCGACCAAACAGGGCATCCAAAGTAAGGAAGTATTGGAATTGGTATCATTCAAACGTGGGAAGGCTTCTAATAGTTTTGGCGATAGTAAATGTATTCTATGGAATCAATTTGGGCAAAGGGGGAAGTGAGTGGAATCAAGGTTTTGCCATTGTTATTGTTATATTATTCACCATTTCTCTTATTCTAGAGTTAAGGATGTGGACGAAAAATTGATTTTCCTCCTCTCATTGTTTTGCTTCTATTAATGATACTACAAATTGTCCTTTTTTATCATCAAATTTGTTATGTGTTGATTGTTGCGCATATACAATACAACATTTTTCTCGTATTTCTCCGCATTAAAGCTCACTATATCAAAAACGTATGATCGAAATTGGAAATAGAAGACTTGAGAGGATAAGAATTAAGCATAAATGTTTTCCAATACAATGAAAGACATAATCAATTGGGCACTTAGGATTTTAAATCTACTAATGGTACGTTTGATTTGACATATTACTAATGAGGGATATATTATCTTATCCAGTCTCATATTTTTTTTATCATATTATTTGTCCATTTTTCAATTATTTATCTCACATCAATCAAATCATTAATTATTTATCTTACATCAATCAAATCATTGAATTTAAATTATTATATTACCATTTATAAATAATATTATTCATATTTTATTAATTATAAAATTGTAATTTACTATTTTTATATAAAATAAAAGCGATCAAATCAAGCAAACTATAATTTATCAATCAAATCAAATATTAAATTAACTATCATTTTTTATTTATTTTTTATTACAATATATTACTTATCTCTATATTATTTATCCCTCACTCCAAACGAACCCTAAAACTATAATTTTTAAAACAAAAAAAATAATAAACAACTATTAAAATCATAAATACGACACATGTTCATTATAGTCGCAAAAGAATTATCATTAACAAGTTTTTCAATATTTCTCCTATGGAAATCCTAAGATTCGAAAAATCAATTGAGTTAACCAAACTGGACAAGTCAACCAAAATCAGTTAACTAGTCAAAAACTAAATTGGAATATCCAAACTAGTTACAACTGATGCTGGAATATCATAGTTTCGGTGTTAACAAATTGTTTTCGTAAAAATCGAACTTGTCAATGATTGAAACTGAAGTTACTCAACTGGACAAGTTTTCAACCGCAACTAAAGTTCTCAACTAGAACTGAATTGACTTGGTCCACATGACTAATCGAAGATCTCAACTGGACAGGTCAACTGAACTGAGCTAAGTAGTCCCAAAGATAAACTGGATGAAACCACGACTTGACTATTAAAGCTAAACTGAATTTAGTGTAGAAGAGTGAAATTGAATCAATTGATCTTAAGCCAACTAAACTATCTCGACTGAACCAATCATGGAAACTGAAGTGTGGGGATCGATCAGTTACCTCGTGCCCGAAAACGCAGCGAAAATTTAAAAATTGTGTATTAAAAAAACCATGCACTTGTGTAGCATATTCAAAACATCAAACATCCATAGAGTGTTTAATATGTTTTTACTCATCAATCTTCAAAAGATTGATTATGGCTCCAACTAAGTTGTAAACAACTTACCTCTTGAAATTTAGATACTATCTACAAGATTTCAAGAGCACACCTTGCTCGAATGAACTCAAGCCTCCAAGAACACACCTTGTTTGAAAAATAGCTCCTCCTTCGAATTAGGTCCACGACTAGTCAAACTAGATCCAATCTAAATATGCAATAGAATATTTTGAGAATTTTTTTTTCTTGTCTTTCCTCCCAAAAGTGAAAGACAAAATTGAGATAATTCTAAGGGAAGTGTTCGGCCATGACTTTTTAAATTGGAGAAGGAATATTGATTAATTTATTAATCATGGTCAAAGATCAATAATGCAGTTAATAATGCATGAAAAATTGCATCCAACCTTTAACCTTTCCTATTCCCTCTCACACATATATTGTATGTATATATATATATATATATCAAATATATAATATTTAGTTAATTATTAAACTCAAAATAATTTAGTCTTAAATAATTATTTAAATCCAACTTGAACTCATTCAAGCCCATTAGTATAATAATTATTCAAAATTATTTCTATTTAGACTCTAAAAGACCCAATAGTGTTAAATTAATCAAACACTTGAATTAATATAATTATTTGAACTATACAAAATCCACTAGTGTCAAATTAATTCAACTTATCTTGAATTAATTTAATTAAAATCATAATAATATTTTTAAAAATCACCATTTTCAAAAACTAATTATTTATTCAAGTCAACTTTTAATCTTGGAACACATTCACAAATTAAAAGTTACTTTCCCTTTTATTCTCCATTAAAAGTCATACTTATAATTTATTTTACTTATAAATTTCTTTATAAGTTGCTCAACAAATTGAACTAACTTTAATCTCAACGGGATCTAAAAAGCTAGTACTTGTGTGATCATCAATGGTTCAATGATACAACCAGCAGTGGGTTCACATCTCCATGTGTTTCGGGATCAACAAGTCCCTTATATGAGCATACTCTATATAGCTTCATTTTTATTTATCAATTCCTTGATAATAAAAACGTCAAAAAAACTCAAGTTTGATGATATCCATCCAATCATGTTAAATGTCTAGCAGCATCGCTTACATGACTACCTAGGTATCAAATAATAGTGCATGCAAGAACCAATAAATTATGGTTAGCGTAACGGTCCCTACAACTCATATTGTTGGGATCGGTTACCTCGTGCCCGAAAACGCAGCGGAAATTAAAATTTTTATAAAATCCGAGCACTTGTATAGTATTCAAAAATTAAACATCCATAGGGTGTTTCAGAAATTTTTACCTATTAATATTTAAAATATTGATTATGGCTCTAACCAAGTTGTTAACAACTTAGCTCTTGAAAAGGTAGATACTATCTACAAGCTTCCAAGAGCACACCTTGCTTGAAAATGAAACAAGCTTCCAAGAGCACAACTTGCTTGAAAATGGACTCCTTTCTTCAAATTAGGTCCACGACTAGTCAAACCAGATCCACCCTTAATATGTACTAGAATTTTTATATCATTTTTCATTGAGAATTTATTTTCCTTTTCTCCCAAGATGAAAGAAAAAAATTGGAGAATAATGGGGATGAAGGATTCGGCCACCATGAGTAAAAGTGAGAGGAATATTGCTTGTCTTGATATTTAAAAAGTGTGTTATGACAAAAGACAAAGTATGCATAGAAAATTGTGCATCTTGTCTTTTATCTTTTCTTATTCTCTCTCATTTATTGTATGTATTTATATGTCAAACATATACATACATGACCTGTAAGGCCCGAAAATATTAAGTTCTTAATTACGGGATTTAAGATTTAAATTCCGAAGAAAAGTGAAAAGATGAATTTAAGAATTTATGGAAATTGGAGATTTCAATTTCGGGTCAGAAATATTTAATTTGAGGATTTTTGGATTTTAAGATTTTAATATCCGGAATTCTTAAATTAAAAGATTAAAAATATTTGCAATTTATATTTATGAAATTTAAGATGTGAATTCCAATATGATAAATATCACAGATTTAATTTGAGGATGAAATCCGAGCAAGGGCCAAATTGCAAATATTGGGTAGTTCAGGGACTAAAATGCAATAAGGTCCGAAATAATTGAATTTTAATCCGAAAATATTTAATTTGAGAATATTTAGAGTTTAGAATTAAATTCTATTATTTTTAAATTATTTAGGATTGAAATTGAATTAAATCGCTTGTCCGGGGACTGAATTGCAATTAGGCCAAAGTTTAAGGACCAAAATGCAAATTCCTTGCAACTTGGCTGAATAAAACGTGTACAGCAAAGTAAAGTGATCAGAAACCCAGCAAGAAACCGAGAGAGGAAGAGAAAAGGGTTCCAAAGCCATTTTTGAGATTTTAAACTCCGATATCTTTTGATCCGCCCGGTAGAATTCCTGATTGAACATATCTTTGCGATCACGGCTCCGAGTGCTACGTTTTGACGTAAGTTTTATAAATTTCTATCATGTTTGAATTTTAAGTTGTTAGAATTAAGATTTGATTGTATAAACGTGTTCTAGCATATACGACGATAGCATATCTAAGATGGATCGAGAAAAGATCGTCGTTTGGACATGTTTTAGAATATTGAAAGCATTTTCGAAAATCTGATTTTTAGGGGTTGTATATTTCGAAATTGTGCTGATGAATTGGTGATGATATCTTGTTGAGATGAATGTCATATTGATGTTTATGCTTTTGGAACGATCGAAATCGTATCGTTACGCCGCCGGTTCAAGATTTTGAATTGATATGTATTATCAATTTCTAAAGCTCATCCTCAAGTGTTTAGTGGATGAATTGAATATGCAATTGAGTTTAGAATGATATTTGAATCGAAAGAATTATCGAAGTCGAATAGTTGCGACGTCGGTTTGAATTCCGATTGTAGTCAGATTTGAAATGTATCAGCTTTAAGAAACATCGATTCAGATTGGAAATTGATGTTTAGATATGTTATACATTATTTCAGATTTGACTTGAAGATTATCGAAGTTGAATTGACGAGTTCAAGTTCGAATGACTTGAAGTGTTTGAAGTTGAATCAAGAATACCTTCAAGTAGCACTCATTGAAATAAGCAGAATTTGATGTCAGATTTGGACAGCTTGTAGTTGATCAAGAATTGACAGAGGGTCAGCTATTTGAATCAGAAATGCAGGTATGAATAGACATTAATAAGATGGGCAGAATAACTCGAGGTTGTTTCTGATTATCGAGTTGCCTAAAATCACATACATACATGTTTAATATATGTTATTGTTTACGTTTACATAAATGAGATAGATTATTAAAGATAGATATCTTCTTGAATTTCCAGAATATTTATGTCAATGTTTATTTGTCTTCTTTGATTTATATTATGTTCTGTATTGAACATGTCTTACATATTCCATGTGATGCTTACAGATTTGTCGGTATCTTTGAGTGATTATATGATCATATGATTATACGATTGATGTGTTCAAGATGTTGTTTTAACTTATGTATGATTTGATGCATTCAGATTATGTTGCATTCATCTTGAACTCCAGCCTGAAAAGTACAGAGGGTTGAAAGGCCTAGAGTGCAGATGACGTTTGGAGAACTATAGTTGAGTGGCACGGAATGTAGATTTACTTCCAGAGTCAGATGACTCATGGAACGGAATATAGATTTATTTCCAGAGCTAGATAACTCACTATAGTTGAACCAACGTCAGGGGATTGAGAGATTTGACGCCACCTCGATTGGGAGAGTCGGTGGTTAGTTAAAGATTTTATTTTCCCGGGATCCCAGAATTACGATTTATTGATATCAGATTCGATAGCCTATTCCTTGGCACATGCATTGCATTTATGCATTAACCTAGAGATTTCTAGAGATTAGAATATGCGTTTATAAATGCTAGCATGTTATGTTATGACATTCAAGATTTGAATGAGTTTATATACTTGGTATTAAAGATGAACATACTATCATGTTTTACCTCCTATTACATGATTGAAGATTTATGATTCATTTGGCATATAGATATCATATGTTTAACTGATGTATATGCATGTTGTTCATACTGAGATTTATTCTCACCGGAGTTATTCGGCTGTTGCTTTGTTTGTATATGTGTATTGCACCAGGTTTGGGGCATGAGCGAGTCAGATGTGGCTTGGATAGCTCAATATTGAGAAAGATTAGCATGTGGTGACTTCGGGCTAAGAATAGATTACTGTCAAATGCATGTTAGAAAGTGTTGATTTAGTTTGAGCTTAGAAAACTTAGAATTGAGTTTATTGTATTGCATCTTAGAAACATGTATGCGATTATTGTTATGTCTAGATATGCATGTATTTATGCTTCGGACATATTGAGATTATGTATGCAATTTTTCAGATTTGAAATAGCCCTAGCAACTTTGATCTTTGTTGTAGTCTTTGATAATTTTTGTAAATTTCTGCACCGACCCTTCTTGGTAGAATGAGCAGAACGTTTTACTGAAAACTCTGATTAGAGTGCGGTTGGCGGCATTGGAAATCTAAGACAAAGATCTACAACTGTTATGTTTATCATTTTACCAGATTCTGTCCGAAACCTATGCGCGGGCGCGCCTGAAGTGGGGCGCAGGCGCGCGTGGGGTTCTGAAAAAAAAAATTGGTTTGAATATTATTTTATTATATGATTAATTGTTGATTAATCGTTTATTGCCCTAAGATGAGATTAGCAACCCGAGGTCCCCACAACAGGTGGTATCAGAGCATAAAGTCTTGGACTAAGATAGAAGTTGAGCGGGGTAGATTGAGTCGCATGCATTTATAGTATGGCATGAGTATGCTTTACTTGCTTTACAGAATTGTATGCGACTATGATTGCTTGATTGAACACTACTTGCTTTATTGAGATAAGAATTACATTCTTATATGTTATTATGTATGCCTGATTTCTTGAATTCATTAGAATAAGTGAATTCGTTTTAAGCATGTAATATGTGAAAAAGCATGAGAAATTGCAAGTATGTGTTCTATTAAGAAGCATGAGATTATATGTACGATATACTGACATTGTATGTTATAATATCTGCCATATATATTGCTTCTGTTATTGCATAAGACAGATTGTACAGATAGAATGAGAACCTCATACAGAACAGAACCGCAGACAGAACAAAACAGAGTTGAGGAAAGTTTTTGAGCTGATCGATATGATGATTGCCCTGAGGAGTATGTTAGTTGAACAACTCCAAAGCTAGTACTCGCCAACTCAGAAAGATACAGAATATTCTATGTCTAGAAAGGGGTTGAATTGAAAAGCTGAATCAGTTGTTCAAGTGAAGAATATTCAGATGAACATAGAATCGGCTTGATTGATATAAACTCCAGGACTTAGCAAGAAGTTGGTGAAGTTGCCAGAAGAAGTATTTACATGTTTGGAAGGTAAGTAAACAGAATTGTTTCTTTCTGTATATGATAAAGAAGATAGAAAAGAAGACTTTGCAGAATAGAAGCATAAGGTGATTTTAAGCCAGTAATAGAAGAACAAAATCACTAACCGGTAGTATGAGGCAGAGTTGAATTCTTATTCACGCCTCACAATTATGATAATCACCAGATATTCCATAGCAGTATAGCTATGCAGCAAGAACAGCAAGAAATAGTGGCAACATCAGCAAAGATTGATTCAATCTCAACGTCAGCAAATGAATAACTATAAGCATAAGTTCCCTAGCTGAAACAGATCAAGAGAACAGTTGAATGACAGATAATTGTGTAGGCAATAAGCAAGTACAGAAAATGCGGATCAAGTTGTATCAGATAAGAATCTTACAGGTAAGTGAGTTAATTCTAGTTAACCACTTGTATATTGCTTATATAGCATACATTCATAGATCAGTGATTTGTTATGCTATAATCTGTATCTGATGAGACTTTATTTATTGTATTTGCTGAGATTTTGTCTTTAAGTAGATGGAATGCATGTGCAAGATTAGTTATAGACGATGCAATACAGAATTGAGGAAATAAGATTGAATGTACTGATATCAGATATGGGATATTAAGCTAGAAATTTGTGCAATGGTAAAGCAATAGAAATGTATAGAAATGTATGATATGAGTTTCAGACATAAGATTTTGTTATTTCGGTACTAATTAGATCATGTTGACTGTAGAAGAATGTCAGTAGAAGTCTAGTCGATATACTGAACTAGTACAGCATTAACCTAGAATTGACAGCTATGTCAGTGGTTAGAATGTACAGAAATAGTTCAAGCCTATTTCGACTTTTCGATGACATGAATGCAATTCTTTTTAGAGTGGTGTCTAGTACGAAAGTATTATGACAACTTGTATAGAAGAGCATTACTTGATCTGAAGAACTTCGAAAACAGCTAGCAGATTGAGTAGAAAAGAATTATGTAGTACCGAAATGATTCTATGACGATAAGTTATGTCGAAAATATTATATTCGACTATTGTCAGCTCAGAATTAATAAATGAACTCATATCATTAGAGAATCAGAAAAATTAGTTACAGTTGAGCTTTATCTTCAATTTTGCTGAAGCTATTACATCATAGAAATCATGATTCTTGAATTTCTTGATATCGATTCAGAGGTTGTGTTATTTGACCTCGATTGATAGTGATCGACTCTTATTTTTCTAGAGTCTACTTTGATTCACTCGCTGTCATTCAGAATATTTGATTTTGACTGACATTTCCTTGAGCGAGTTCTTTTGATTTGAAATTTGAGAATTATTGATTATTTGATGTGTTTATTCAGTGTATCTTGATGTATTTGGCTCGTAACTGATAGAAATTCAGATTCAGACTAGAAGCAAGATTTATGGGTTTTAGATAATTGATGAATTTATTGGGTACGGATCTGTACTTGTTGAATATTTATGCTTGACAGATACTTAAACGATCAGAATTGTTGCGATCCAAGCTAAACTCGATTGGTTTGGAACGATAAAAGTAACATTGATCTAAGATCAAGCACTAGAATATTGATTGAGAACGCTAGATTAAGATAAGAGATAAGACAGCAGAGCAGAACAGATGAATTTTTGCGGTGAATAATCGTTTGATTATGCCAGATATTCTAGATATGGAATATCAGATTCTGAAAGATGCATATGACAACAGATTTAATATCCATTTAGTTGTCTAAACATGTATGACTTACACGTAGTCAGTACTTGGAAATTAGTATTGGAAGAAGAACTGAAAACAGATACGACAGAATTGACAGTACCAATACTAAAATTCCGGTAAAAGAAGCAGAAAAGAAGAACGCAAGTGGTTTATGTAACAGATTAGTTACATAAGATTTGAAAACAGATCAACTTTGTGAACGACTTTAGTTTGAATCTACTCGAATCGTCATGATTTTGCGGTTTAGAGTGTAGTAGATTTCTACAGATTTATGAATATGTTGTATTAGATATGATACAAACATAAAAGATACTTGTCATGCATTTAGCAAGATGATCAGATTACAGGAATTATGGAAATCTATTGTCAAAATAGAGACTTTAGATTTGTTTTCTAGATTGTGGCATTGATTGTCAGATGTTCTGAGTGTTTGGTTGTATAGATTTTATTATACCATCCTCTGATTAGTGGACTATCAGATGTGATTATCCAGATTTCCGAGGATATGCTCAGAACTATAGTACTAGATTCGGTACTAGTTGCTTGATTATTTGCCACGTGATTACTATGATTCATGTGACAGCTATTTGATAGATATAAAGACAATATTTTGATGATTGATTGATCAGAAACACAGAATTGTCTTTATATTGAAACAATCTTATAGAAATATCAGCTATCAGACCAGATATGAGTCAAGAAACGATAGAGAATGTGAAGATTGTTTCGAACAGAATAAGAATAGAGCAGCATGAACAGAGCTAGCAAATGAGCAACAGATATAGATTTTGAAGTATGAACAGAATGATCAGAAAAGAAGTTCTTTCTCAAGCATCAATAGGTTTAGAAAGAGATGTAAGAATTGCTCCCTGTGAGTATTTGATCTAGCTAATTGATTAATACTCAAGCATGAAGTATCAGATAGATGAATTGTTATCCATATGCATTGGCTGAAGAATATCAGCTATAACATGTATGTGTATTCAATTCAGATGCAACAGAAGTCGATAAGATTGTAAGCAAGACAGACTAACTAATGCAGAGTTAGATCACGAGAAAAAGCAACTTAGATATTAAGTTGACTCAGTGATTATATGTTTTACAGAAGTGATCAGGAAGAGTAAGATATTATAGAAGAGAAGATATCAGAATAGATATCGAAAGCTCAGAGAATTGAAGTCAGTATTACTTCAGTAAGCTATACAACTTATGAGAATCAGCAGTAAGATCGAATGCGATTTCGAGGACGAAATCATTCCTTAGAGGGGAGGAATTGTAAGATCCGAAAATATTAAGTTCTTAATTACGGGATTTAAGATTTAAATTCCGAAGAAAAGTGAAAAGATGAATTTAAGAATTTATGAAAATTGGAGATTTCAATTTCGGGTCAGAAATATTTAATTTGAGGATTTTTGGATTTTAAGATTTTAATATCCGGAATTCTTAAATTAAAAGATTAAAAATATTTGCAATTGATATTTATGCAATTTAAGATGTGAATTCCAATATGATAAATATCACAGATTTAATTTGAGGATGAAATTCGAGCAAGGGCCAATTTGCAAATATTGGGTAGTTCAGGGACTAAAATGCAATAAGGTCCGAAATGACTGAATTTTAATCCGAGAATATTTAATTTGAGAATATTTAGAGTTTAGAATTAAATTCTATTATTTTTAAATTATTTAGGATTGAAATTGAATTAAATCGCTTGTCCGGGGACTGAATTGCAATTAGGCCAAAGTTTAAGAACCAAAATGCAAATTCCTTGCAAATTGGCTGAATAAAACGTGTACAGCAAAGTAAAGTGATCAGAAACCCAGCAAGAAACCGAGAGAGGAAGAGAAAAGGGTTCCAAAGCCATTTTTGAGATTTTAAACTCCGATATCTTTTGATCCGCCCGGTAGAATTTCCGATTGAACATATCTTTGCGATCACGGCTCCGAGTGCTACGTTTTGACGTAAGTTTTATGAAGTTCTATCATGTTTAAATTTTAAGTTGTTGTTATAATTAAGATTTGATTGTATAAACGTGTTATAACATATACGACGATAGTATATCTAAGATGGATCGAGAAAAGATCGTCGTTTGGACATGTTTTAGAATATTGAAAGGATTTTCGAAAATCTGATTTTTAGGGGTTGTATATTTCGAAATTGTGTTGATGAATTGGTGATGATATCTTGTTGAGATGAATGTCATATTGATGTTTATGCTTTTGGAACGATCGAAATCGTATCGTTACGCCGCCGGTTCAAGATTTTGAATTGATATGTATTATCAATTTCTAAAGCTCATCCTCAAGTGTTTAGTGGATGAATTGAATATGCAATTGAGTTTAGAATGATATTTGAATCGAAAGAATTATCGAAGTCGAATAGTTGCGACGTCGGTTTGAATTCCGATTGTAGTCAGATTTGAAATGTATCAGCTTTAAGAAACATCGATTCAGATTGGAAATTGATGTTTAGATATGTTATACATTATTTCAGATTTGACTTGAAGATTATCGAAGTTGAATTGACGAGTTCAAGTTCGAATGACTTGAAGTGTTTGAAGTTGAATCAAGAATACCTTCAAGTAGCACTCATTGAAATAAGCAGAATTTGATGTCAGATTTGGACAGCTTGTAGTTGATCAAGAATTGACAGAGGGTCAGCTATTTGAATCAGAAATGCAGGTATGAATAGACATTAATAAGATGGGCAGAATAACTCGAGGTTGTTTCTGATTATCGAGTTGCCTAAAATCACATACATACATGTTTAATATATGTTATTGTTTACGTTTACATAAATGGCATAGATTATTAAAGATAGATATCTTCTTGAATTTCCAGAATATTTATGTCAATGTTTATTTGTCTTCTTTGATTTATATTATGTTCTGTATTGAACATGTCTTACATATTCCATGTGATGCTTACAGATTTGTCGGTATCTTTGAGTGATTATATGATCATATGATTATATGATTGATGTGTTCAAGATGTTGTTTTAGCTTATGTATGATTTGATGCATTCTGATTATGTTGCATTCATCTTGAACTCCTGCCTGGAAAGTACAGAGGGTTGAAAGGCTTAGAGTGCAGATGACGTTTGGAGAACTGTAGTTGAGTGGCACGAAATGTAGATTTACTTCCAGAGTCAGATGACTCATGACACGGAATATAGATTTATTTCCAGAGCTAGATAACTCACTATAGTTGAACCAACGTCAGGGGATTGAGAGATTTGACGCCACCTCGATTGGGAGAGTCGGTGGTTAGTTAAAGATTTTATTTCCCCGGGATCCCAAAATTACGATTTATTGATATCAGATTCGATAGCCTATTCCTTGGCACATGCATTGCATTTATGCATTAACCTAGAGATTTCTAGAGATTAGAATATGCGTTTATAAATGCTAGCATGTTATGTTATGACATTCAAGATTTGAATGAGTTTATATACTTGGTATTAAAGATGAACATACTATCATGTTTTACCTCCTATTACATGATTGAAGATTTATGATTCATTTGGCATATAGATATCATATGTTTAACTGATGTATATGCATGTTGTTCATACTGAGATTTATTCTCACCGGAGTTATCCGGCTGTTGCTTTGTTTGTATGTGTGCATTGCACCAGGTTTGGGGCATGAGCGAGTCAGATGTGGCTTGGATAGCTCAAGATTGAGAAAGATTAGCATGTGGTGACTTCGGGCTAAGAATAGATTACTGTCAAATGCATGTTAGAAAGTGTTGATTTAGTTTGAGCTTAGAAAACTTAGAATTGAGTTTATTGTATTGCATCTTAGAAACATGTATGCGATTTTTGTTATGTCTAGATATGCATGTATTTATGGTTCGGACATATTGAGATTATGTATGTAATTTTTCAGATTTAAAATAGCCCTAGCAACTTTGATCTTTGTTGTAGTCTTTGATAATTTTTGTAAATTTCTGCACCAACCCTTCTTGGTAGAATGAGCATAACGTTTTACTGAAAACTCCGATTAGGGTGCGGTTGGCGGCATTGGAAAGCTAAGACAAAGATCTACAACTGTTATGTTTAGCATTTTACCAGATTCTGTCCGAAACCTATGCGCTGGCGTGCCTGAAGTGGGGCGCAGGCGCGCGTGGGGTTCTGAAAAAAAAAAATTGGTTTGAATATTCTTTTATTATATGATTAATTGTTGATTAATCGTTTATTGCCCTAAGATGAGATTAGCAACCCGAGGTCCCCACATGACCTATGAACTTAATATATAATTAATTATCAAACTCAAACTCATTTAAGTTCAATTAAATCCAATTTGAACTTATTCAAGACCACTCGTAGAATAATTATTCAACATTATCTCTATTTGGGCTCTACAAGACCCAATAGTGTTTAATTAATCCAACACTTAGAATTGATTTAATTATTTGGACTTTACAAGGCCCACTAGTGTTTAATTAATCCAAAACTTGAATTAACTTAATTAAGTTCATAATAATAGTTTTGAAAATCAAAATTTTCAAAAACTAATTAATTTTCAAGTCAACTTTTAATCTTGGAACACATTGACAAATTAAAAGTTATTTTTCTCATTATTCTCCTTTAGAAGTCATAATTCTAATTTATTTCACTTATAAACTACTTTATAAGTCGTTCAACACATTGAACTAACTTTATTATCAACGGGATTTGGAAAGTCAGTACTTTTGTGGCACTCAATAGTTCAATGATACAACTAGCAGTGGATTCACATCTCCATGTGATTCGAGATCTAAAAGTCCCTTATATGATCATATCGTATATAGCTCAATTCTTATTTATCAACTCCTTGATAATAAGAACGTCAGAAAACTCAAGCTGATAGTACCCAGCCAATCATGTTAAACTCTAGCAGCATCGCTTACATGACTCTGTTGAAAAAACTGGCGTTCAGATCAATCACGATTGATACCCGGTGCAGCGGAAGTTTAAAAATTTTATCATGAAACGATTCCATGGTGTGGGTATCAACCATTCAACGATTAAATTATTGTGTGTGTAAAATTCAAATAACAATTAATTAAATTTTACCTCCAATCTCGAAGCGAGATTAATGGACACCACACAGATTTCTCTGCGCTTCTTGTATCTCCCAGGAACTGATGAACTCCTTCAATCAGGTCCACGAATGGGGTTTAAATCCCTCTGACAGATTGCACTAGAAAATCTGTCAGAAGTTTTCTGCGAAGAGATTAAACGAATCTGATTCGTTATTCCTGACTGCAATTAAAAATCACAGACCGGAAATTCTCTGACAGAGCAAGGAGGGGGCGGCCGAATTGTGAGAGAGAGAGGAGGCTAGGGTTTCGAATTCTGTCTCTCAAAATAATGACCTGTTGTGTGTAATTTCTGTACTGAAATAACTTATTTATAATGCAGGCCACTAACACCTTAGGGCCCATTAGTCATAAGTTAGGGCCCGACAAGCAAAGCCCGCACATTCAGAAATTAATATAAAATTCATCGTGACTCCGATTGATGAACCGATTTCACCAATGTGCACAGAAACCATTTCTGCACATTTTAAAGTCAAAATAAATTTTCCTGAATCCGAATTCAGTGGTTTCCTAAAATGTCCATCCCTATGTCATTTTAGGAAATCCTACTCCCTTACTCTTATTTAAGAAGTCCAACTCCTTAGTTCATTAAATTTAACTCTTTAAATTTAACTATCTCAACGGGGATTAAAACTCCATTACACTGTGTGACCCTCAATGGTTCAGGGATACAGCTAGCCGTGGGCTCACAACTCCTTGTGACTCGGAACAACACTTTCCGACTTGCCCAACGAATCATGGTAAAGCGCCTAGCAACATCGCCCCATGATTCCCTAGGTATCACTGATAGTGCCTACAAGAACCAGTAGATTTTGGTTAGCGTACAGTACGGTCCCTTCATCCAAATATCCCGATCGAATCAACAACCATTGGTATATCGAGAGTCGCTCAAGATTCGATAACTATGCAATACATCTTGAAGATCAAATTAGTGACATCGCATGTGCTACTAAGAAACCATTTCTTAAATCACATCAAGTACTCTGGCCAGAGATTTGTCACACTAATATCTCCTCAGATCGCATAGGATATCCACACTCGCAAGTATGTGGTGAATCCTTGACAACAATGCATTGACTCCTATATGTGTCGTAACTGTACCCAATCTCGACACCTGATGACCCCCATAGAGTCGGTAAACGAGTCAAAGCACAGCACTAGCATATAGAGTCTCCATGATGTTTCAAGTCGTAAGGACTAATGGTGTACAACCAAAACCGCGGACTTTATCCACTCGATAAGTGATAACCACTTGGAAAGTCCGGATAGGGTAGTTCGATTATTCATCCTATGAATATCCATTTGCATGCTTCGAACATCTCTATGTTCCCTACCAATGAAACGTGGTACTCCGCATCGCAAATGCTAGTCTCAAACTCGAGCGATCCTTATCCTTATTATCGGACGGCTCAATCGACTAGGAACGGTTTTTAGAATATACAGTGACTATAAGATGTATTTCATGATAGACATCTCCATGTTCTACCACATCTTACATACACTATAGTATATTCAAGGTCTTTATCAAAACAACAATAGTATATCACAATATAACAATATGAAGTAATATAAAGTCATTGCCATAAAAGTGTAAATAATATTAAACAAAAGATTGTTTATACAAAGAGTCATCAAAGCCCATAGCCACACAGTTGGCTCACTGGGCACCCACTCTTACAATCTCCCACTTGCCCTATAGCCAACTAGTCATACTACGTAGACCCATTGCTTCGCGATGTTTGTCAAACAATGGTCCTGGCAAGGGCTTAGTAAGCGGATCAGCGATATTGTCTGCAGAGGCCACTCGTTCGACAATGATGTCTCCTCTTTCCACAATCTCCCGGATTATGTGGTATTTCCTCAGTACGTGTTTGGATCTTTGATGAGACCTTGGTTCCTTTGCTTGAGCAACGGCACCCGTGTTGTCACAGTACACCGGGACTGGACCAACAAATTCAGGAATGACGCCCAACTCTTGGACGAACTTCCTCATCCAAACGGCCTCTTTAGCAGCAGCTGATGCTGCAATGTATTCAGCCTCAGTGGTGGAATCCGCTGTGGTGTCCTGCTTGGAACTCTTCCAAGAGACAGCACCGCCATTGAGCATGAACACAAATCCAGAGGTTGACTTCGAGTCATCCACATCACTTTGGAAGCTAGAGTCGGTATAGCCTTCCAATTTGAGTTCTCGTCCTCCATAAACCATGAACATATTCTTAGTCCTTCGCAAGTACTTAAGAATGTCCTTCACGGCTTTCCAATGCATTTGACCAGGATTAGACTGATATCTGCTCGTGACACTCAGAGCAAATGCTACATCCGGTCTGGTAGATATCATCCCATACATGATACTACCTATAGCTGACGCATATGGTACATGTGTCATATTCTCTATCTCTTCATCAGTCTTGGGACACATAGACTTGGATAGAGAAACTCCATGACACATGGGTAGATGTCCTCTTTTGGACCCATCCATTGAAAACCGTTTCAATATGGTATCGATGTAGGTTGATTGAGTGAGTCCTATCATTCTCTTAGACCTATCTCTATAGATCTGTATCCCAAGAATGTAGGATGCCTCTCCCAAATCCTTCATCGAAAATCTACCTGATAACCATATCTTTGTTGACTGCAACATCCCTACATCATTCCCAATGAGTAGGATGTCATCAACATAAAGTACTAAGAATGTCACCGCATCCTTAACTACTTTCTTGTACACGCAAGGTTCCTCCGGGTTCTTGATGAAACCAAAATCTTTTATTGTTTCATCAAATTTCTGGTTCCAACTTCTTGATGCTTGTTTTAGACCATAAATTGATCTCTGAAGCTTGCATACCTTATGCTCGCTTCCCATGGATGTGTACCCCTCAGGCTGCTTCATATAGATTTCCTCCTTAATGTCTCCATTAAGAAAAGCAGTCTTCACATCCATTTGCCATATCTCATAGTCATACCATGCAGCTATGGCAATTAGGATTCTTATGGACTTGAACATTGCAACTGGTGAAAAGGTTTCGTCATAGTCAACTCCTTGCCTTTGAGTATAACCTTTAGCCATCAATCGCGCCTTGTAGGTCAATACCTTACCATCAGGCCCAAGCTTTCTTTTGTAGATCCATTTACACCCTATCGGAACAATTCCATCGGGAGGATCTACTAAAGACCAAACTTGGTTTGTATGCATCGAATCCAATTCTGACTGCATAGCTTCAAGCCATAAATTCGAATCCGCATCAGAAATTGCTTCCTTGAAGTTTCTTGGATCACATCCAATGTCGGGTTCATCTTGATCCCCTTCAAGAAGAAGACCATATCGAACTGGAGGTCTAGAAGTCCTTTCGGATCTTCTAGGTGCAGGCGTGTCCAGCAATGGTTCCTGAGGTGTAGGATCGTTATTTTGTATTTCGGGTTCTTCTCGAACTTCTTCGAGTTCCATCATCTCGCCTTTCTTATCCAATAAGAATTCCTTCTCCAAGAAGGTGGCATTCCTAGAAACAAACACCTTTGTTTCAGCAGGATAATAGAAATAATATCCGATTGAATTCTTCGGATACCCTACAAAATAACATAAGCTGGATCGACTATCCAACTTATCTCCCACTGTCCGCTTCACGTAAGCAGGACATCCCCAAATCCTCAAGTACGAATACTTAGGAGCTTTGCCATTCCATAACTCGTATGGTGTTTTGTCCACTGCTTTAGTGTGGACGTTGTTCAACAACAATACCGCCGTTTCAAGCGCATAGCCCCAAAACGAAGGTGGAAGCTCAGTGAAGCTCATCATAGATCGAACCATGTCCAACAAAGTTCGATTACGACGCTCCGATACACCATTAAGCTGTGGTGTCATAGGAGGAGTCCACTGAGAGAGAATCCCATTCTCTTTCAGATAGTCCAAAAACTCGGTACTCAAGTATTCTCCACCTCGATCCGATCGAAGTGCTTTAATACTTTTACCTAGCTTGTTTTCTACTTCAGCCTTGAATTCTTTGAACTTTTCAAATGCTTCAGACTTATATTTCATTAAATATAAATACCCATACCTTGAATAATCATCAGTAAAGGTAATGAAGTAGGTGTGGCCATGTTGAGTCCCTACTCTAAATGGACCACAAACATCTGTATGGATCAAATCCAACAGATTCTGACTACGCTCAGGTTTCCCCTTAAAAGGAGATTTAGTCATTTTTCCTTTTAGGCAGGATTCACAAGTAGGTAGAGAATTAATATCAGACATATCAAACATGCCCTCTCCCACTAGCTTGTTCATCCTCCTTGAGGAAATATGACCTAGCCTAGCATGCCAAAGGTTTGCCGGGTTTTGACTATCGATTTTCCTTTTGTTTGTTGTCGCCGGTTTATCAACATAATTCACTGGAACGTCTTTTAGTTTTAAGTTGTATAGATCGTTTTCAAGTTGTCCATTTCCAATTAAACATTCATTCTTGTAAATATTGCAAATCCCATTCACAAAATTGCAAGAATAACCATCTCTATCAAGCATAGAAATAGAAATAATGTTTTTAATTAAATCTGGCACAAATAAAACATCTCTTAACAATAATTTAAAACCGTTCTGCAAAGTCAAACAAACATCTCCAATGGCCGTAGCTTCAACTCTGGAACCATTCCCGAGCCTCAGCTGGGTCTCACCCATTCTAAGCCTGCGACTTCTTGTCATCACCTGCAAATCATTGCAAATGTGAGATCCACATCCGGTATCCAATACCCAAGAAGTTGTATTAAGTGACATGTTTATTTCAATATAGAACATACCCTTTGCAGTTCCCAACTGCTCAAGATATTCCTTGCAGTTGCGCTTCCAATGACCCGGCTTCTTGCAGTAATGGCAAACATCCTTGGATTTTCCATTGTTTGAAGCCTTTGTCTTTTGCTTCTTCTCGGGCTCAACTTTCTTGGGTGGGGTAGAACGTTTCTTGCCCTTCATACTTGGCCCCTTCTTCGCAGAAGATGAGGAGCCCACCAAGAAAGCTGGCTTATCCTTCTTAAGTGTGGATTCATATGTAACGAGCATATTGACCATCTCTTCAAGGGTGGCCTCTATCTTGTTCATATTAAAATTTATCACAAATCCATCAAATGAAGAAGGAAGAGACAGAAGCAATAAATCCACATTGAGTTCATGCTCCAACACCAAATCTAGGGTCGCCAACTTCTGTATGAGCCAAATCACTCGTACCCCATGATCACGGACCGAAGTCCCTTCACGCATGCGGCACGTCATCAACTCCTTAACAGTAGCGAACCTTTCAGCCCTCGACTGAGCCCCAAAAAGTTCCTTGAGTTGCGTGTGAATGTCAGCAGCATTCACCGTGTCCTCAAATCGCCTCTGGAGTTCATCAGACATCGAGGCTTGCATATAACATTTGGTCTTGATGTCATGGTCACACCATGCATCAAGTTTGGCCAATTCCTCCGGACTTATGTCAGCTGGTGCTTCCTTCGGAGGTGCTTTCTCTAACACGTAGAGCATTTTCTCCGAAGTTAAGACAATCTTCAACTTCCGGAACCATTCCGTATAGTTGGCGCCAGTCAACTTGTTTTGTTCGAGGATCGAGAATAATGGATTTCGCGAATTCATTGTATGAAATACTGAAAAGAAAAACAGACATATATCAATGATTGTTTAACAATTTACTAAGACATAAAATAGGCGAATTTAATTTTATGAATCTCACTCCCACTATTTTAACGATTTCACCACCCTCTAGTGAAAACGGGAAACTTTTTCCTTAGTGAGAACATGGAGTCCAATTGACAAACTTATGGTCCCGAATAATATCAGCCAACCATAATTCTCAAAAGGTAGAGCCCAATTGCTTCCAAAGAAACCCCCATGTGTTTACCTCATGTCCAATAAGGGCCCAATAATATGACGCCGTTTAAAGTGACATGTCAAGATGACCCATCAATATTAAGTTGTGATGGACGGTCGCCATGTGGATCCCCCAATAATATGAGCCGATCCCATGGGAGTTCCACCCAACTTACAACATTTGTCGATCCAATGTACAGCTTTCCGACGGACGGGCCCCCCAATAATATGAGCCGGACCGTATCCGCGGGTAGCGTCACATACATTGACCGTTGATGGAAGTTGGGAACATTTAAACAAATTTAAATTTCCTTTATTTATCTTGATATAAATTTTAAATCATATTTAAAATGAGGGATTTTTAATTATAAAAATATTTGTCTCATCATATTCATTTTATTGCATGCTTGCCGGATTCACGCAATTTATGTCTAAACATGCATACAATCATAATATCAAATATTATATAGGATGATCGATTCCATTTCTAATTGACCCGTGGTTGCCAATCACGGGTCTTAGTCCAATCCTAGGTAATATGCAGTATGCAATGCAATCCTATTACATGTGCTTCCAATTTACATTTCTTCAGTCTTTATTGTCTGCTGGGCCCACCGTCTTCAAATCTTGATCTCCCACTAAATCTAATGTATTTACAATAAATAACAATGACAAGTAGGGATACATTTTTTTAGGGGTGGAAACGGGCTATAAACCAAGCCCACTTTTATTACATATGACATTCATATCGGGCCATAAACCAGGCCCATTAATAAAACCAACAACAATAAAAACAAAATGTAAATTCCTAACATACACCTACAAAATTGGTCATGGCAATCGATCATCCTTATCCAATAACATTTAATTCAAAATTAATTTATTGGATAACATGCAGTGGCAATTCAAATTTAAACAAGATAAAATCATATTTTATATATAAAATCTCATTTCACATATAAAATCATATTTTATCTCTATATCAAATAAAATCATATTTTATCTATAAAATCCAATTTTACAAATAAAATCATATTTTACTCAATATATCATAAGATCATATCTTATCATCAATTGTACCAAAATAATTGATTTCAAAATTCAATTTACGGATAAAACATTAAAATTTTCCAAAAATTCAAATTTATCCAAAATCAATTTTAAAATTTACGGACTCGAACAATTCGATCCGAAATCTCGTGAACCAATCAAAAACAATTTTTGACCGGACCAAAAATAAAATTTTAACATATTAAAATTAATTTTTAATAAAAATAATAATTTTTCCCGCGGGCCGCCCGGGACACTCCCGGGCCGGCCCGCACCCGGGGCGCGGGCCGGGGGCAGCCCGGCTGCCCCCTTAGGGCAGCGACTCTCGCTGCCCTAGCGGCGCCTGGCGCCGCCCCTGGGCGGCGCCGTGCGCCGTCCTGGGCGGCGCCGTGCGCCGTCCTGGGCGGCGCCGAACGCCGCTCCTGGGCGGCGCTGTGCGCCGCCATGGGCAGCGCCGAGCGCTGCCCAGCGCTGCGCTGGGCAGCGCACAGCGCTGCCCTGGGCGGCGCCGTGCGCCGCCCTGGGCGGCGACGGTCGCCGTCCTGGGCGGCGCCGTGCGCCCCCTTTGGGCGGCACCGTGCGCCACCCGGGGCAGCAACGATTGCTGCCCCACCGGGCAGCGATCCAATCGCTGCCCGGGTTTTGCCCCGAAAATTTTTTTTTTTTTATTTAAAATATTTATTTTGTTTTCAAAAAACCGAGACTCAAAAATTTTGTACAATCGATTAATTTAATCGTTTGATCTGAGCAACCTGGCTCTGATACCACTGTTGAAAAAACTGGCGTTCAGATCAATCACGATTGATACCCGGTGCAGCGGAAGTTTAAAAATTTTATCATGGAACGATTCCATGGTGTGAGTATCAACCATTCAACGATTAAATTATTGTGTGTGTAAAATTCAAATAACAATTAATTAAATTTTACCTCCAATCTCGAAGCGAGATTAATGGACACCACACAGATTTCTCTGCGCTTCTTGTATCTCCCAGGAACTGATGAACTCCTTCAATCAGGTCCACGAATGGGGTTTAAATCCCTCTGACAGATTGCACTAGAAAATCTGTCAGAAGTTTTCTGCGAAGAGATTAAACGAATCTGATTCGTTATTCCTGACTGCAATTAAAAATCACAGACCGGAAATTCTCTGACAGAGCAAGGAGGGGGCGGCCGAATTGTGAGAGAGAGGAGGCTAGGGTTTCGAATTCTGTCTCTCAAAATAATGACCTGTTGTGTGTAATTTCTGTACTGAAATAACTTATTTATAATGCAGGCCACTAACACCTTAGGGCCCATTAGTCATAAGTTAGGGCCCGACAAGCAAAGCCCGCACATTCAGAAATTAATATAAAATTCATCGTGACTCCGATTGATGAACCGATTTCACCAATGTGCACAGAAACCATTTCTGCACATTTTAAAGTCAAAATAAATTTTCCTGAATCCGAATTCAGTGGTTTCCTAAAATGTCCATCCCTATGTCATTTTAGGAAATCCTACTCCCTTACTCTTATTTAAGAAGTCCAACTCCTTAGTTCATTAAATTTAACTCTTTAAATTTAACTATCTCAACGGGGATTAAAACTCCATTACACTGTGTGACCCTCAATGGTTCAGGGATACAGCTAGCCGTGGGCTCACAACTCCTTGTGACTCGGAACAACACTTTCCGACTTGCCCAACGAATCATGGTAAAGCGCCTAGCAACATCGCCCCATGATTCCCTAGGTATCACTGATAGTGCCTACAAGAACCAGTAGATTTTGGTTAGCGTACAGTACGGTCCCTTCATCCAAATATCCCGATCGAATCAACAACCATTGGTATATCGAGAGTCGCTCAAGATTCGATAACTATGCAATACATCTTGAAGATCAAATTAGTGACATCGCATGTGCTACTAAGAAACCATTTCTTAAATCACATCAAGTACTCTGGCCAGAGATTTGTCACACTAATATCTCCTCAGATCGCATAGGATATCCACACTCGCAAGTATGTGGTGAATCCTTGACAACAATACATTGACTCCTATATGTGTCGTAACTGTACCCAATCTCGACACCTGATGACCCCCATAGAGTCGGTAAACGAGTCAAAGCACAGTACTAGCATATAGAGTCTCCATGATGTTTCAAGTCGTAAGGACTAATGGTGTACAACCAAAACCGCGGACTTTATCCACTCGATAAGTGATAACCACTTGGAAAGTCCGGATAGGGTAGTTCGATTATTCATCCTATGAATATCCATTTGCATGCTTCGAACATCTCCATGTTCCCTACCAATGAAACGTGGTACTCCGCATCGCAAATGCTAGTCTCAAACTCGAGCGATCCTTATCCTTATTATCGGACGGCTCAATCGACTAGGAACGGTTTTTAGAATATACAGTGACTATAAGATGTATTTCATGATAGACATCTCCATGTTCTACCACATCTTACATACACTATAGTATATTCAAGGTCTTTATCAAAACAACAATAGTATATCACAATATAACAATATGAAGTAATATAAAGTCATTGCCATAAAAGTGTAAATAATATTAAACAAAAGATTGTTTATACAAAGAGTCATCAAAGCCCATAGCCACACAGTTGGCTCACTGGGCACCCACTCTTACAGACTCCCTAGGTATCAAATGATAGTGTAACAACTAAAATCCAATATACTAAATCACAAGCATTAAATTAAAAAAAATATTATGATTATTATTTTTAATTTTAATAGATTTAAATTATTTATTTGAATTATTTGTTAGTAAAATATTAATTATTCACTCAAATGATTTATTGTACTAACTATTTAATTAATATTTTTAATTTTTTAAGTTTATTTGTCTAAATTATTTTATTGTGCAATTTAATTGTTTTAAATATTTTAAAGGTTTAAGTTTGCATATTTAAATGATTTTAATTGTTCATCTTATCTATTTAAGTACTTTTGATTGTTCAACTTATTTATTTTAAATAAATGATGTTTAGCGGTTAGTTATTTTAAATTATTTTAAATGCCTAGCTTATTTATTTAAAAGCTTTTAACTGTTCAAGTCATTTTAAAGGTTTTTATTCCGTTTTTGTATTTATTTAAATGAATTTTAATGGTTCATTTAGTTTGTTTAAATTATTTTAATCACTCTGTTTGTTATTTAAATATTTTACTTATTTTTGTGGCATCAAAATATTTAAAGTGTTGATTTTAGTTTTTAAGTTAGTGTTTAACTTTAGATGTTTATTTGTTAAATTATTAAGAAATTATTCTTCTGTTCAGTGACCTCTAGCTCCTGCACACGGTGATGGTGGACTTGGCGGTAAAATCTAAAAATATAGTTGGTAGTTAGAATTTAGGAAAGTTGAGAAAAATAAATGGGATTCATACTTTTAGAATTTTTCGAGTGCCAAAAATCGCGTAAATACATTCTTGAGAATAATTTTCAATATTTCTCAAAATTAGCCTTTTCGTTACCAATTCAAAGGGGCAATGTGGTGTCGGGAAAGATCTCGATATCCTTGCCGGCATAGTACTGTAGCCATTGATCGATCAAAACCCATAGTCACAATCGAGGATCTAAATTCACAAGATAATCGGAAAAGGAATTATTCATGAAAGTCATGATTCCATTGCAAATTGTGAATGTTCTACTACGGGCATGTGTTGTGTGAGTTTGTGTGAGTTCATTCTATACTTAGTATTATTTTTAGTATGATGCATGTATTTTGAATCCTCTTTATTTATAGTGCAAATTTTGTTGAGTTTTTAGGCACACTACTATGCTTGGTGCAGGTGAGTTCGTTGTGGAGGCTGAGGGACAGGATTCTCTGAGTTTGTAGTATCCGAAGGCATACCCCTCGACCGTTGCCACTCTTATTTCTTTTTTCCGCATTAAGTTAATTGTAATAATGAATTTGTGATACTTGTGATTTCTAGTATTTAGCAGGATGTGTATTCCCTACACTTTTATTTGTTGGCATGTAAACTTTTAACGTTTTTTCCCTGCTTTGGGATTGTCACTGCATACTTATACCCTATTACCTCATAATTCCTTCACTGTTTGGGGTATTATATGAATTGCTGATTTGTGACATGTGGTTTATTATTGAAACAAAAAAGTCATGTCAATTTTTTTTAAATCCGCTTTTTTCTTTATTGATTTATCGGAGTAGAGGTATGAGTCGTTTCAGTTGGTATTAGAGCACGGTCATGGGTTTGGGTTGTGCCTACCACCGGACGCCAAAATTTGGAAGATCTCGCCTCAAAGTCTGTTAGTTTTAAAGAATTTTTATGTTAGTCATACTTGAATTAATACTTTAAATGTTTTTATTTCATCCATTTTAAAATATTTTCAAAATTAGATGTTTAATTATTTAAGTGTGTAGCTCGGTGTTTATTTTGTTTAAAATTTCTTTTAGTAGTTTAATTGTACTATTTAAATGTTTATTTTTATAGCATGAAACTTCAAGTTAAGCTGAGTTGGTGTACTCATATTCCTTCTAGTTTTAGAAAGTACGTGGAATTTATTTGAGATACTATGTGGAGTTAAAATTTTGACGAGAAGGTTGGAATCTGTTAGAAAAATATTAACTTTTGAATTATGAGATATTAATTGTGGAGTTACTGTTGCGAGTTATTTTTTTATAATGTATTTTAGTCAGATACAACTAAGTGAATAGTTTATTTAGAAAATTGATAGGCGTGTGTTTTTTCAGTTAAGTTTATGAATCGAAACTCGTGCGAAGACTTGAGATACATAATTTGCATTATATTATAGATAGTTTGAGTCTTATTCTTGTTAAGGAGATAATTATGATTTTGGACAATAGTTAATCTGTTACTAATGAGATTTTTGATTATATGAACTATTATCCTGATCATTATTTCCCTTTTCTTCTTTTGTGCTCATATCCATTGCAACATATACTTTAGAGAATCCTAAATCTCCTTGAACATCCTTTGTACATTTATGAATTCTTATGATATCAATCAAATTTGTACTCTACTACTTTTGACATTGGATGTACTTTTAAATAAGACTTTGTTCGTATTTCAAACTTCTTGAAAATTTTCCCCAATTGTAGAGCCACGTGCTGTTGTAAGTTTCACTTTGTATTTTATTGGTGATTACTTATGTTGTGTGGTTGACACATGAATATGTCTTGAGACCATTGTTTCTCTGATTATTGACATGTGTGGACTTCTCTCGATTGAAGTCTCACTGATTACCTTGATTGTGCTTTGATTGTTTTGGCATGATGTCATTACCCATGGATGAGTGATCACAAAATTTGTTATCTTGTTGGCTCATATTCATTGTTCTTGGAGCCTCCATTATTTCACTCATCCCTAGAATTGAATTATGAGTGAATTGTTTTCACTTATCAAGATTTCTATCTCCAACTCGTTTGTTTGTAATGCTTGCACTATTTCATTTTGTATTGAGAAACAATACTTGTATGTTTGTTCCACTTCATAATCCATCACGGTAAAAGACTCGGGTGGATTATAGTTTCAATTACAATTTTGATTTCTTGCATAGAGAATTGGCTCATAACCGCAAACAAAGTGTTTAGACCGTTGAGATTTAGTATTAATACTAGATAAAGTGTTAGAGTGGGTGCCCATAAGACCAACTGTTGCAAGGACATTATTGAATCTTTGAAAAAAACAATCTTTATTTAATACAATTTATCTTCTATATATATATGGCAATCTTTATCTCTATACCCATGCAAGCTGCATTGATAAAGACCTTGAATATACTCTAGTGCATGAAAGATGAGACATCATTGGATGGTAGTAATGAAACACATCTTTATACCACTGTATATTCTAAACATAGTTCATAGTCGATTAAGCCATCCAAAATAAGGATAAGGGTTGCTTAAGATTGAGACTATCATCTTTGATGTGGAGTACCACGTTTCATTGGTAATGGACATAGGATGTTTGAAGCATAAAGATGGTGACACATAGGATGTGTTCATAGAACTACCCTTGTAGGACTTTCCAAGTAGTTATCAGTTTTTTGAGTGGATGAAGTCCTGATTATGATTGTACACCATTAGTCCTTATGACCCGAGACAACACTAGACTCTATGTACTAATACTACACTTTGATCATCTTAATGGCTCCAGGAGAGCACCACAGTGGCATGGTTAGGTGTAGCTATGACATACATGAGAGTCAGTGGTTATCGTCGGAGATTCACCACACATTTGAGAAATGTGGATCCTATATGATTTGAGGAAATGATAGTGTATTCAGTCTCTGGCCAGAGCATGATATATGCTTTAGGAAAATGGTTTCTCTAGTTGCATATACAATACCACTATGCATTATCCAAGATGATATAATATAGTTATTGAATCATAAGCAACTCTCAATATACCAATGGTTTCTGATTCAATCGGGATATATGAGATGAAGGGACCGTACTGTATGCTAACCATAATCCACTGGTTTTTGCAGGCACTATCAGTGATACCTAGGGAATCATGGGACGATGTTGCTAGGCGTTCATACCATGATTCGATGGGTCTAATAAAAATTGTTATGACGTTCAATAATCAATAGTTGACTATTGAATGGGGCAAGAAGGGTAAGTCCACATAATGAATAAATGTTATTCTGAATCACAAAGGTTGTGAACCCATGGCTAGTTGTATCCCTGAACCATTGAGGGTCACACAATTACAAGATTTGAGAATCCCGTTGAGATAGTTAAATTTAATGGTTGAATTTAACGACCAATGTTTAATTGGATTAAACATTCATTATTTTCAATCGTTGCAAATTCGAGAGAAACTTATAAAATAAATCGAAGTGTTCCATTTATTTTAGAAACTTTAAAATCATTGAACTTGAATTGTTCAAGCCCAAGTGAGAGTTAATGGAGTTGAATTTTTTTCAATCTCATTATGCATTGGACCTTGTATGACAAGTCCATTAGATTGTGATCCATATGAAATGCAAAGTCCTACAAGAGAATAGCCCCAAAATGTTGTAGTATGCAGATTTTTGTGGTCTTCCAACTTGCTACATGTTTTGCATTAATGTTTGGGAAACAAACTCACATGCATTCTCTATTATTGATGGACAACTCTTTCAATGACATTAAAAGAGTGTTTCCCACGTTTGTTGAGGTGTATGACACTTCTGATTGTTCAATATAATCAACACAATAAAAAACACTCCAAGCAAGAGAGCATCTCTTGAAAGAAGAACAAGTGCAGAAAACTGTTTTGAGTTCTTGTGCTTCTTACTCCATTCTCTTTGAAAATATCTTTGGTTTTTATAGTGCAAAACCATAGAGGAACCTCTTATCTAGTAGTGGACTTGATTTGAAGTATATCCAAGGTGAATCAAACCAATAACGAAGCCAAACAACTCAACATAGCTGTTGGAAATTCTAGTGCAAAAAATTTCAGGTTGTGTTGCTATTTTTCTTGAGGATTAGGAGACACTTCAAGAGCTTATTCTTTTGAGAATAAGCTGGTGTCCATCACAAGTGATTGTCACTTGTAGTTATAAGCATAATCTCTCTTCATTTAAGTTTTTAAGTTGCTCAAACCATACACATGTTCAAGTAAGCTCAAATCTGAAAAACCAGAAAATTTTTCTGAAAGTTTTGATTTATTCCGCTGCCTTTGCTTGATCTTGAGCATAAAAGGGCTTGCTGGGAGTGTCCTAACATGCATATCCAACAGTGGTATCAGATCTGTAAGGAACCCTTGGTGTATGGTTTGTGGAAGCAAGTTAAACATCACTCACTAGCACAAGCATACATTCTGAAATTTCTGCTGTCAAATGAACCTACTGTCATGTTGTTTCCTTTTGAATTCGGTTTTCTGGTGTTGGAAACCTAATGTGAAACCCCGGATTTTTTTAAATGTTACAATATATAAAAATCTTGATTTTATTTAATTATCTTGAAGGTGATTGTACCAAGATAAATTAATACAAAGAATATTAGATTTTGAATGTTTGCATATTGGAGATAAAATATATGCAAGATAAGTAGATTTGGTGAGAATCTTTTCATATATTTATTCTTTATTAATTTTGTGAGATATTTAGTTTACAAAAATAAGATAAGTAATTAAGATTTAGATGGATTCAAATCTTGAGAGATAGAATTTTCATTCAAACTTTGATTATCGATATCTTAGTCAATCTTAAACTTCTATTGGGTGCGTATAAATAGAGGAGCAGTGCTTGTAGAATAATCACACCTAAATCGTCTCTATTTCTCTCCTTATTTCGAGCAGATTAGCAACCTTAGGATTTGTCAGTCTCTGCCATATTTTCGTGGGTAGAGGCTGCAACTTTGATCCAAATTTTCGTTCCAAAATTCAATCCCTTTTCCTTGATTTTCTTGAATCCATCATAGTTCAAAAGTTAGTGTTTCAATTTGTGTCAGAGGATTCCCAAAAGCAATTTAAAGATTGGGTCACTCTCTTATACCTTCACGTGACTTGCAAGGAAATTGTTGGGAATTTGGAAGTAGAGTTCGTCCAATCAAATCAGCCTAGTTCGAGAGTTTGCTTCGGAATTATTTTCGGTTCAAGCCTTGTCCAATTCAAGCATTTGATTCCGTATAAGTATATTCTGTAAGTGGGATTATTTTTTAAAATATTATGTATAATTTAAAATTTCGATCGTTCATGATATTCTTTCGAATTTTGCTATGTAATTGTTATATATGATAATTTGGTTAAAATAATTTTTTGGCACTGTTATGACTCAAATTAAGAGTGGAAAGAGAATTTCCGAACCATTTTATGTTATGGCCCTGATGCGGTGGGTAATAATAACCTTTCCATGACCTCACCCCTTAGAGGGATTACATATAGGGGACTGATCAGTTAGTCACGATTAATGAGAGGAATTTCAATGTCTGGCCAAAATAGGTGAATCATGTCTATTTTGTTATGATGATGATGTTATGCTTTGTTATGCTTTGTTGGAACATGAAAGAAATGTTTTGTTATGGAATATATTATAAGTTTTGAGATAATATATATATGTATATATTTGATATGATCGATCGGCCCCCACTTGCTGAGTGTTTTCCAAAACACTCACCCCTTACTTTTTTCCTCCCAGATGGTGAAGATGATGATGTTGAGGAACGAGAACAAGATATGTTTTGGGGATGGTGATAGAAGAATATTTTAAGAGTTTATTTGGTTATTTATTTTGGGATTTATACATTAATATTTTGTTACTTAAGTTTATAGACGCTTCCGCGATTATTTATTAGTTTTGGATTATCGAGTTGTAAAGACAATATTTTTGGAGCTTTTATTTATGAGAAAAGACTGGTTTGCATATAATATACTACGAGGCTTGTTTTTTTATAATTTGTGTAAATTTGAAACAACGCCGGTGGCACGACTCGATCTCGGGGCGTGACATTTTAGTGGTATCAAAGCAAAACCAGGTTCATGATCTTGATGGGAGATTATAATTTAGAATATATGGTCTTGATTGAAAACTAGGATTTAGAATTTGAAAGAACTACTTGGTATTAGTATTTATATTGCATATGCAATATAATATTTGAGATTGACTTATTGGCCTTTAAGTTTGAAAGATTTTGGGGAATAATTTGGTGAATTTAAGTTAGATTGATTTTGTTTGTGACTTATTGTTTTAAGTTAGGTTGATTTTTTATTAGTACTTAGAGTACATTATAGATCGAAATATTTGAATCGTGATTTTGAGATTTATAATAATTATTTGGGAACTATAATTGTCAAGATTTTGAGATTTATGAAAAATCATATGAGGACTATAGTTTTACTAAGTGACGAAATAAATTTGGGAATTAGATTAATTTTTGACTTTAGAGATTTAAGTTTACATTTGAGATTTGATTACCTTCTTATTAGGACTTTCTTATTAAGTTATAATTTTTAGGATTTAATTTTGAAAATTATTGGTGAAATAGTTAGCCATATGTTATTAGACAACTAAGTTAAATTAAGTTTCGGGAACGAAACTTCCAATAAGATGGGAAGGATGTGAAACCCCGGATTATTTTAAAGGTTACAATATATTAAAATCTTGATTTTATTTAATTATCTTGAAGGTGATTGTACCAAGATAAATTAATACCAAGAATATTAGATTTTGAAAGTTTGCATATTGGAGATAAAATATATGCAAGATGAGTAGATTTGGTGAGAATCTTTTCATATATTTATTATTTATTAATTTTGTGAGATATTTAGTTTACAAAAATAAGATAAGTAATTAAGATTTAGATGGAGTCAAATCTTGAGAGATAGAATTTTCATTCAAACTTTGATTATCGATATCTTAGTCAATCTTAAACTTCTATTGGGTGCGTATAAATAGAGGAGCAGTGCTTGTAGAATAATCACACCTAAATCGTCTCTATTTCTCTCCTTATTTCGAGCAGATTAGCAACCTTAGGATTTGTCAGTCTCTGCCATATTTTCGTGGGTAGAGGCTGCAACTTTGATCCAAATTTTCGTTCCAAAATTCAATCCCTTTTCCTTGATTTTCTCGAATCCATCATAGTTCAAAAGTTAGTGTTTCAATTTGTGTCAGAGGATTCCCAAAAGCAATTTAAAGATTGGGTCACTCTCTTATACCTTCACGTGACTTGCAAGGAAATTGTTGGGAATTTGGAAGTAGAGTTCGTCCAATCAAATCAGCCTAGTTCGAGAGTTTGCTTCGGAATTATTTTCGGTTCAAGCCTTGTCCAATGCAAGCATTTGATTCCGTATAAGTATATTCTGTAAGTGGGATTATTTTTTAAAATATTATGTATAATTTAAAATTTCGATCGTTCATGATATTCTTTCGAATTTTGCTATGTAATTGTTATATATGATAATTTGGTTAAAATAATTTTTTGGCACTGTTATGACTCAAATTAAGAGTGGAAAGAGAATTTCCGAACCATGTTACATTATGGCCCTGATGCGGTGGGCAATAATAACCTTTCCATGACCTCACTCCTTAGAGGGATTACATATAGGGGACTGATCAGTTTGCCCCGATTAATGAGAGGAATTTCAGTGTCTGGCCAAAATAGATAAATCATGTCTATTTTGTTATGATGATGATGTTATGCTTTGTTATGCTTTGTTGGGACATGAAAGAAATGTTTTGTTATGGAATATATTACAAGTTTTGAGATAAATATATATATGTATATATTTGATATGATCGATCGGCCCCCACTTGCTGAGTGTTTTCCAAAACACTCACGCCCTTACTTTTTCCCTCCCAGATGGTGAAGATGATGATTTTGAGGAACGAGAAAAAGATATGTTTTGGGGATGATGATAGAAGAATATTTTAAGAGTTTATTTGGTTATTTATTTTGGGATTTATACATTAATATTTTGTTACTTAAGTTTATAGACGCTTCCGCGATTATTTATTAGTTTTGGATTATCGATTTGTAAAGACAATATTTTTGGTTTATGAGAAAAGACTGGTTTGCATATACTATACTACGAGGCTTGTTGTTTTATAATTTGTGTGAATTTGAAACAACGCCGGTGGAACGACTCGATCTCGGGGCGTGACACCTAAGGACCACTTTGATGACATTAAATACAACCTAACATGCTGTTAAGATGTTAAGAAGCAAGTATAGGTGATGGAGGTGTCATGAAAACCAACCTAAACTTCCAAAAAAAATCTGTGTTTTGTTGTGCAGAAAAATATGTGCACTTCCTTGCACTTGATTTCGGTTTTAAGGTTATGAGGGTGTGTTGGATTGACTCTCCACATGCTAAAACACCATTGAAAATGTCTATAGAACACTTAAGTGTTCAACCAACATACCCATTTGCATTTAAAGTCAATGAAACAAAATGATATGCCATAGAAACACATGAATGTCATTTGCTAAAATAATTGAGTTGTCATGGAAGGAATGAGGTTGTGAACTTCATCATTCATGAACAAATTTAATATATGGTAGATCTACTATCAAAGAGTGATTTTTACACTCTAATGGGTTGTTTGATAGATATGCAAAAAGAAAATAATGTAATACAACAAGCCAAAACACAACAACAAGCAAATTATGAATGCTACCCATGGTCAGGTTTGGCTCATATTATTGGGGAGACTTGGACATCGGAAAGCTGTGACCTCCACTGACATACGTGATGTGAGTTAAGTGAAACTCCCATGACTTTGGCTCATATTATTGGGGGATCTTATGGGACCATCCACAGTAACTCAAATTGATGGGTATATCTGACATGAAATTTATATGAGGCGTCATATTATTGGGCTCATATATAATCATGAGGCGAATAACATGAAGGTTAAATTGGATGTAATTGGAAACTACCTTTGGGAATTTAGATCGGCTGATATTATTCAGGGATCAAAATTAATCAAGTGGACTTCATGTTCTCACTGAGGAAATATGATTTTTCGTTTTCGTTAAAGGGTGGTGAAAATGTCAAAAAAGTGGGAGGGTAATTCATAAAATAAAAGACCATATTTTATGTCTTATTAAATTGATTAAATAATCAGTAACATTTTATCCGTTTCCATTTTCAGTTAAAATTTTGAATATGGCTAATCGCAATCCATTATCTGCTATCCTCGATATAAACAAACTTACTGGACCAAATTACTCTGATTGTATAAGAAACCTAAAAATCGTACTCGCGTCGGAGAAGTTAACATATGTACTAAAAAAAGCACCTCCAAAAGAGGCAGCTTAGGACATCAGCCCTGATGAGCTGAAGAAGCTTGAGACTTGGTGGGACCATGATCTTAAAGCAAAGTGCTATATGTTGGATTCGATGTCAAATGAATTACAAAGGTGATTTGAAAAGACGGTGAATGCTGCTAGCATTCACCTACACCTACAAGAGTTGTATGGTGCACAAACAAGAGCTGAAAGGTTCACAACTGTAAAAGCACTCATGACTGCACGTATGCGAGAAGGGACTTCGGTTCATGAGCATGGTGTTCGCATGATTGGGTATATTGAGCGATTGGTAAGCCTTGACATGGTACTTCCCCATGAGCTTTTAGTTGACGTCCTGCTATTGTCTTTACCAAATTCATTTGATGGGTTTGTGGTAAATTTCAACATGAATAAGATTGAGGCCACCCTTGAAGAGTTGGTCAACATGCTTACTTCATTTGAAGCAACCATGAAAAAGGAGAAACTAGTTCTCCTAGTTGGCTCTTCGTCTCGTGCGAAGAAATGGACTAAAGGAAAGGGCAAGAAGCGTTCTGCTCCAACCCGAAAAAACAAACCCAATAAAAAGAGTCTGTTGAATGCTCCCAAAACCGACAAGAAAGACGATGTTTGTTTTCACTGCAAACAACCTGGGCATTGGATGCGCAATTGCAGGGATTACCTTGCTCAAAAACGTTCTGAAAAGGGTATGTTCTACATAGAAATAAATGTCTCGATTAATACTTCTTCTTGGGTATTGGATACCGGCTGTGGTTCTCATCTATGCAATGATTTGCCGGTGATGACAAGAAGCAAGCGACTCAGGGAAAGTGAGGCTTTCTTGAGGATGGGCAATGGAGCAAGAGTTGATGCAAAAGCTAAAGGGGATGTTTATTTAGTGTTGAATAATAACTTTAAGTTGTATATTAAAGATGTTTTGTATGTTCTTGATCTTGTGAAAAACATTATATCCATTCCTATGTTAGATAGAGATGGATTTGTTTGTACATTTGCAAAAGGATTTTGCAATATTTACAAAAATGAATGTTTGATTGCAAATGGGGAATTAGAAAATGATCTTTACAACTTGAAAATCAAAGAGATCCCGATAAATAATATGCAATTACATGAATCAACAACAACAAAACGAAAGGTTAATAGTCTCAACTCAGCACACTTATGACATGCTAGACTAGGTCATATTTCCCCAACAAGGATGTCAAAGCTAGTGGGAGTTGGCATGTATGACATGTCAAATATAAACTCCTTACAAACTTGCGAATCATGTCTGAAAGAAAAAATGACTAAGTTACCATTTAATGGTAAAGTCGAACGTGCACATGATCTGTTTGATTTGATTCATATAGATGTGTGTGGTCCACTTAGTATTGGTACTAAGTATGGACAAACTTACTTCATTACCTTTACCGATGATTACTCAAGGTACGGATATGTGTATTTGATTAAATACAAGTCTGAATCATTTGAAAAGTTCAAAGAATTCAGAAATGAAGTAGAGAAGCAACTTGGTAAAAATATTAAAACTCTTCGATCTGATCGAGGTGGAGAATATTTGAGTACTGAGTTTCCAGACTATCTAAAATATAATGGGATTATTTCTCAGTTGACTCCTCCTGGCACACCACAACTTAATGGTGTTGCAGAACGGCGAAATAGAACATTGATGTACATGCTCCGATCAATGATGATTTTCCCTGAGTTTCCTTCTTCGTTTTGGGGCTATGCGCTTGAAACAGCTGTAATGTTATTGAACAATGTACATACTAAAGCAGTGAATAAGACACCATATGAAATATGGAAAGGAAAGATTCCTAAATATTCATACCTGAAGGTATGGGGGTGTCCTGCTTATGTAAAGCAGGAAGTGGGGAATAAATTGGATAGTCGATCCATTTTATGCTACTTTATAGGGTATCCAAAGAATTCTATTGGATATTATTTCTATTATCCTAAAGAAACAAAGGTGTTTGTTTCTAGGAATGTCACCTTCCTCGAGAAGGAATTTCTATTGGATAGAAAGGGAAATATAGTAGAGCTTGAAGAGGTTTAAGCACAACCCACTGATGATCTTACACCCCAACAGCCAATACCTGAGATACGTGTACCTAGAAGATCCAAAAGGACTTCAAGACAACCTATAAGATATGGTCTTCTTCTTGAAGGTGATCAGGTTGGACCTGAAGTTGGATGTGATCCAAGAACTTTTAAGGAAGCTATTTCTGATGTCGATGCATCCCAATGGCTTGAAGCTATGCAATCAGAGTTTGACTCGATGCATTCTAACCAAGTTTGGACTTTAGTAGATCCTCCTGATGGAATCGTTCCTATAGGTTGCAAATGGATTTACAAAAGGAAACTTGGAGCGGATGGGAAGGTACAAACCTTCAAAGCTCGCTTGGTGGCAAAAGGTTTTACTCAAAGGCCAGACATTGACTATGAGGAAACCTTTTCACCGGTAGCGATGTTCAAGTCTATTAGGATACTACTTGCCATAGCAGCATGGTATGACTATGAAATATGGCAGATGGATGTGAAGATAGCATTTATTAATGACAACATTAAGGAAGAGATTTACATGTCTCAACCTGAAGGATTCACAACCATAGGAAGTGAGCATAAGGTATGAAAACTTCAGAGATCTATTTATGGTCTCAAACAGGCATCAAGAAGTTGGAACTTAAGATTTGATGACACAATTAAAGAGTTTGGTTTTGTTAAAAATCCTGAAGAACCATGTGTGTATAAAAAGGTTAACAGAAATGCAGTGACATTTTTAGTACTTTATGTTGATGACATTATTCTCATTGGGAATGATGTAGGAATGTTGCAATCAACTAAAGTGTGGTTATCCAGTAAATTATTGATGAAAGATATGGGTGAAGCATCCTATATTTTGGGCATAAAGATCTATAGAGATAGATCAAAGAGGATGTTGGGTTTGACCCAATCCACCTATATAGATACCATACTGAGAAGGTTCTCTATGGAAGAGTCCAAGAGAGGACATCTACCAATGTGACATGGAGTTTCTCTATCTAAGTCAATGTGCCCTAAAAGTGACGAGGAGATAGAGATGATGACACATGTACCGTACGCATCAGCCATTGGTTGTGTCATGTATAATATGATTTCAACAAGGCATGATGTTGCATTTTCTCTGAGTGTCACAAGAAGATATCAGGTAAACCCCGGTCCAATGCATTGGAAAGCTGTGAAAGATATTCTGAAATACTTGCGAATAACTAAGAATATGTTCATGGTATACGGGGGAGGATAATTGAAATTGGAAGGCTATACTGACTCTAGCTTCCAAACAAATGTGGATGATTCGAAATCAACCTCTTATTTTGTATTTATTCTTAATGGTCGCGCTGTCTCTTGGAAGAGTTCCAAGCAAGACATCGTGGCGGATTCCACTACTGAAGCAGAATACATAGCAGCATCAGATGCATCAAAGGAGGCAGTTTAGATGAGGAATTTTGTTCAAGAGTTGGGCATCATTCCTTGTGATGTTGATCCAATACCGGTTTACTGCGACAACACTGGTGCCATTGCCCAAGAAAAGGAACCCAGATCTCATCACAGATCCAAACATATACTGAGGAAGTTCCACATCATACGGGAGAATGTGGGAAGAGGAGACATCATTGTCGAGAGGGTAGCCTCTGCAGATAACCTTGCTGATCCTCTTAAAAAGTCCCTGCCAGGACCATTGTTCGAAAAACATCACGAATCAATGGGTTTGAAACTAATGAGTAGTTGGAATTAGGGCAAGTGGGAGATTGTTAGAGTGCGTGCCCATAAGACCAACTGTTGGCAGGACATTATTGAATCTATGAATAAAAAAATATTTATTTAATACAATTTATCTTCTATATATATATGGCAATCTTTATCTCTATACCCATGCAAGTTGCATTGATAAAGACCTTGAATATACTATAGTGCATGAAAGATGAGACATCATTGGATGGTAGCAATGAAACACATCTTTATTCCACTGTATATTCTAAACATAGTTCATAGTCGATTAAGCCGTCCAAAATAAGGATAAGGGTCGCTTAAGATTGAGACTATCATATTTGATGTGGAGTACCACGTTTCATTGGTAATGGACATAGGATGTTTGAAGCATAAAGATGGTAACACATAGGATGTGTTCATAGAACTACCCTTGTAGAACTTTCCAAGTGGTTATCAGTTTTTCGAGTGGATGAAGTCTTGATTATGATTGTACACCATTAGTCCTTATGACCCGGGACAACATTAGGGTCTATGTACTAATACTACACTTTGATCATCTTACTGGCTCCAGGAGAGCACAACAGTGGCATGGTTGGGTGTAGCTATGACATACATGAGAGTCAGTGGTTGTCGTCGGAGATTCACCACACATTTGAGAAATGTGGATCCTATATGATTTGAGGAAATGATAGTGTATTCAGTCTCTGGCCAGAGCATGATATATGCTTTAGGGAAATGGTTTCTCTAGTTGCATATACAATACCACTATGCATTATCCAAGATGATATAATATAGTTATTGAATCATAAGCAACTCTCGATATACCAATGGTTGCTGATTCGATCGGGATATATGAGATGAAGGGACCGTACTGTACGCTAACCATAATCCACTGGTTCTTGTAGGCACTATCAGTGATACCTAGGGAATCATGGGGCGATGTTGCTAGGCGCTCATACCATGATTCGATGGGTCTAATCAAAATTGTTATGACGTTTAATAATCAATAGTTTACTATTGAATGGGGCAAGAAGGGTAAGTCCGCATAATGAATAAATGTTATTCTGAATCACAAAGGTTGTGAACCTATGACTAGTTTTATCCCTGAACCATTGAGGGTCACACAATTACTAAATTTGAGAATCCCGTTGAGATAGTTATATTTAATGGTTGAATTTAAGGACCAATGTTTAATTGGATTAAACGTTCATTATTTTCAAACGTTGAAAATTCGAGAGAAACTTATAAAATAAATCGAAGTGTCCCATTTATTTTAGAAACTTTAAAATCATTGAACTTGAATTGTTCAAGCTCAAGTAAGAGTTAATGGACTTGAATTTTTTTCAAGATCATTATGCATTGGACCTTGTATGACAAGTCCATTAGATTGTGATCCATATGAAATGCAAAGTCCAACAAGAGAATAGCCCCAAAATGTTGTAGTATGCAGATTTTTGTGGTCTTCCAACTTGCCACATGTTTTGCATTAATGTTTGGGAAACAAACTCACATGAATTCTTTATTATTGATGGACAACTCTTTCAATGACATTAAAAGAGTGTTTCCCACGTTGTTTGAGGTGTATGACACTTCTGATTGTTCAATATAATCAACACAATCAAAAACACTCCAAGCAAGAGAGCATCTCTTGAAAGAAGAACAAGTGCAGAAAACTGTTTTGAGTTCTTGTGCTTCTTACTCCATTCTCTTCAAAACTTTCTTTGGTTTTTCTAGTGCAAAACCATAGAGGAACCTCTTATCTAGTAGTGGACTTGATTTGAAGTATATACAAGGTGAATCAAACCAAGAACAAAGCCAAACAACTCAACATAGCTGCTGGAAATTCTAGTGCAGAAAATTTCAGATTGTGTTGCTGTTTTGCTTGAGGATTAGGAGACACATCAAGAGCTTATTCTTTTGAGAATAAGTTGGTGTCCATCACAAGTTATTGTCACTTGTAGGTATAAGCTTAATCTCTCTTTATTTAAGTTTTTAAGTTGCACAAACCATACACATGTTCAAGTAAGCTCAAATCTAAAAAACCAGAAAACGTTTCTGAAAGTTTTGATTTATTCCGCTGCCTTTGTTTGATCTTGAGCATAAAAGGGCTTGCTGGGAGTGTCCTAACATTAATATCCAACATAAAGTCCCAAGTTACCATTGTGTTTTGAGGAATGACAACTATCAAGTATATCTAGCCCTAGCGAGGAGGCTGCTAGTTATTGAATTAGTTGAACGTGTTGTTCATTTTTAAATTGGAAGGTTATGAGTAAACATACGATTTTGGTGAGCTGAATGGTTGTGATAATGATATGATTAGGATTTGAAACATTTTTGGGAGTGAATATTCCTCGTTTAGAATCGTTAGATTGGGTGATCAGTCGCGAGATAGGAAATATAGTTGCCCCTATTAACACTTTTGTGTACTTTACAATTGCATTATGAGATTTTGTGAATGTCAACCGGTAAGACTAATGCACCAACTATGGGTACAAAATGATGAATATAATATTTAGGAAGTTTTCTAGATAAGAGGTAGATTTTTTCTTGGCGATAAAATGCTATTATACTAGAGGGACAATGAGAAAGCATTTTTGATCTGGTTACTAACTCTTCGAGGCGTCTAATGGTATACTAAGTCCTTGACATATGAATTCAAGTTGTACCATATAATAATTCGAGAATTTTTGGATTTCCAGACCTGTTGTTGGGTTGAACTAGAGGTTTGAGATATGTCTTCAAGCGATATGTAAACATTATTTGGTACTTAAAGATAATCTAATCCCATAAACGGATAATAGCTCAGGGTATACATTGGCTTCAAGAGTAAATATGGATTATTTAGTCGTTGCGGATGAGATATAAAAGGTGGTTAAATCCGCTGGAAAACTTAACTAAGAATTGAACTTTTGGAATGATAAAAAAATGCCCAAGAGATGATAGTGTAAATTGGTGAATGGAAGAATGAGATCTGTTTAACTACCCATTTGAATTATATATATTATTGGATAATATCTTGGAGCTAAACAACAATGGATTTTATGGTTGTGTTTTCTTTTCAAGGATTAGATTTAATTTTTAGAAAATGGGTCAACCAATCCTAAGTTGAGTAGAGTTATTCGTCCTACTTGTAGTGTAACTGAACTAGAGTTGTTGCCTAAGAAAAGTTTTAATCGTCCGTAGAAGCGTTGAGAGTTGTAGTAACTAATACGAGGTTGAGCATGGTACAAGATCATTAAGAGAATGTGATGACCCGGTTCGTAATCTCTCATATCATAATAATAATCCAAGGTTCATGGGTTAAAGCTAAAGGATCAAAGCACAATTTTTTTTTTTATATAAAACTTGACCTGCGCGTGCGGGGATCACCCCTCGCGCATGCGCTGCTCAATGGGGCAGAAGCCCCATGGCTTGCCTACGTGCACGCGCGAGCAAGGGCTCGCCCGTGGTAGGCAAGACGGCCAGAAAAAAAAAATGAAATGCTCAGCTGCTGTCCAGGCCAACCTTGAGTCAACTAACTTGCTATACTTCCAAGAAACATCATTAAACTACAACATGAGCAAGTTTAATACATTATCAAGTAGCAAACTCAAGATACAAGATCAAGTGTTACACATAACCAAGTAATAGAATCGCTAGACCAAAAGATCAAGTCTATCAATTACAAGATCATTGTTCTTGAACTAATAAAGGTTGACAGCAAATAGTCATCTACACCGGATCATCACTCTAATCTCTCAATCTCTATTCTTCAAGCTCATCTCTGCCCTGTTCCCGAGCAACCTGTTTTCATGCACACATACAAACACGACAATAGCCGGATAACTCCGGTGAGAAATACATTTCCCAGTATAAGCAACATATAGCATGCTATCAAGTTCAAGTGTAATCACTATCATAATTAGTTCATAAAAACATTCATGAACAACAATACATGCTATAATTCAAAGCATAAAACAAAGGCATGCTATAAATCAAAGAATAGCACAAAAACATGCTATAATCAAAGCATAACATATTCATCAACACAAAGTCATCTATCAAATCTAAGTAGTGTCTTAGTCTTGACTCTACATTCTTTGTACTGACATCTTGATCTTGACTCTTAGTCTTAAATCTAGACCAAGACTTGACTCATTTCTTAACACTCATCTAGTGATCCCGGTTTGAATAAGAATGCGACAAATCTCCCACCTACTCTCCCATTCGAGGTGGCAGTACGTTCTTATTCCCGAACTTCAGTCCACTATATCGAGCTTCGGCAATAGGAGTCGATCTACTCCTAAGAACATCGATACAAGTCCAAACATTCGGTAATTTGGCACATCAGCCTTCCTAAGACATGACACATCCGCCATCAACTCTTAAAATCTAGTGGCTTATCAAGATGCAACCAATTCTAGAAGCATTAATCTAAGACACCTACAAGAGGCAAGCTAATCTAGCAAGAAAAGGCAATAGACTTATCTATCTATGCCATCATCTATCTCATACTAATTCATCTATTAGATAAACAATCAAGAACATATATCTACGGACTTGAAAATAAATCAATTCCAACAAGGAACAAATAAGTATGTGGTTTGGGGAAACTCAAGTCAAATCTAACTCGAGTTATATTACCCTTGGTTCGATTTTGGTTTATACCTTTATTGAATTGGTTGCTCAAGGCTATCAAAATCTTCTCCCAAATCTGATCAAGCCATCCAACATCACATTGTGTCAAAAATCTGCTCAAACACTACTTGATCTTCAAGGCTTAACTTCACAAAACTTGGCCCAATTCAATCCCGGTTCGAAGCTGAAGGTTCGAGTTCCATATCCCTTGTTTTCAAAACTGAAAACACAGCAAAAATAACTCATAACATCAGAAAGAACTCACTTCATTCACAGATCCATCATAAGCCATCAAAACAGTTTTAAATTCTAAACTGGCGGAGTAACGGTACAAAATCGGTAACCGAAACTAAATTCTATCAACTCTAATATTCATATCAGCTTCATAAACACTTCCTACAAGCTTATACCACTCAAATATCAGTAATTCATCAAGTAATAATTTTGAAATACTGGCTGGACATTCATATAGAAAGCAAACAACGCTCGTTCTTCAATCTATCTTCAATACAATCAAACATAGAAGCTCAAGAATTCATAACCATGCTCAACTCTAATTCCTGCCACATATCAAAATTATAGAGCATGCTGGATCAAAAAGATACATACATCAATTGATAGCCCTTCTCACGAGGATTCCAAAACTCTTTTCGGAATTGAATTCGGACAACCGGAGCAAAAGTTATTAATGATTGAAGATCACTTTTAAAGAAGAAGATGAAGCCTCACGATTTCTTTGGTTGAGGAAGATAATACATATCCTAAATGCCAAGTGTCCAATGTAAATTTTCCCATATTTGCACTTTGGCCCCTCAAGTTTTCATTAATTGCAAATCAGTCCTCGGCAAACCTTTTTAATTCAATTTCAATCCTAAATAATTTAAGAATATTAGAATTTAAATCAAAACTCTAAATATTCCAAAATTAAATATAATCGGATTAAAATAATTAATTTTGGATTAGATCACCTAATCCCGGGCCTTACAATTCTCCCCCTCTAAGATCGGATTTTGTCCTCGAAATCTCTTGCAATCCATACGCACATAAGATATGGAATAAGAGAAATACTGAATAAGAACTTATATCAGTAGAATAATTCAGAATAACACTGACTCATATCAGATTCATCTTCTCAATAACTTCTTCAGTTCTACGACGACTCCACTGATTCAGTTCTGAGTTGCTTTTCTTCCTCATCAAATAATCGTATCATCTGTTCAACATAGATCAATGTCTCATCAAACTTAATCTCATCTGATTGAAGTACATAAGAAGTCTCATTCTAATACGTCGCGAATATCAGAAGGAAATGGAGACAATACAATTCACTAGGCAAGATTGCCTATTCTTCAGAAGTTTCATAAAATTCAACTATTCGCGGAGATAATTTCTTCGCTTGACAAATCAAACAATGCTTTTGAAATAAAAGAATCTACAAACGTACTCGGTCTCCCTGTTCAAAACACAAAGGTCGGTGTCTGATATTTTCGTATGTCTTGCTTCTCGATCATCAACTATCTTCATTTTTTTCTGAATAAGCTTCTCTTTCTCTGTCATCATCTCAAAGCATATATGATCTGATATCTGATACTTCTGAAATACTGTCTCAATTCAGAACATTTCTGGTTTACTTATCATTTAACATTTCAGAACAGTAGCACTATGTTCATCAGATAGCTGTAACAGAACTTACAATATTCAAGTGGCCATATTAGTCAGCTATTACCAAATCAGGTATTAGAATTCTGAGCATCTCCTCGAATTTTGGATAGTCAATTCAGACAATCCATCGATAAGAGGATGGTAGAATGGAATCACATACAACCAATTACTCAAAAATATCTGACAATCGATGCCACAGTCTATCAAATAAATCTAAAGTCTTAAACTCGACAATAGATTTTAGTAATTTCTGTCATCTCATCATGTCATTAACTTCTTTTACAACTATCTTGTCCTATCTATAGCATAACCAATACAGCATATTCTTGCATTTGGTAAAATCTACTTCAAGCAAATCACAAACTCATAACGATCAGTATCACAACAGTACAATAAAACTCAAAATAGTACTCTGACACAATAAATCGCAACCTCTCTATCATAGCATCGAGTAATATCAATTCCAGAATCAAACTCCTTTGGTGATCTTTCTTGTACAACTACTAGCTATTTCATCATATTTTATAACTTCCAATACAACATATTATTCCAGCTATAAAAACCATCACAATTTATATTGCAATCTCATGTCAATATAGATATTTTCAGAATAACATTCAACGGATTTTGATCTTCTTTCGATTCGAAACTACTAAACTGTTCATAAATAATTCAATTGACATCGTTCAGTCTAATTCATTGACAGCTTAGACTGTAGAACAAAGAATTATATCACCTTTGCATTCATATCTCATCTGTTAGAATCGACAAATTCTAGAAATGCTCAAATTCATCATCTAGTCAAGGCAAAAAGATAACAATTCATCATTGTGACCTTATTCCATTTCTGAAAATTAGCACAAAATTTCACTGATCTGTATGTCTTTCAATTCTTGCAGTTCTGTTGATGTCATTCTATATGGTACTTTAAAAAATCAATAAGATACCTGGCATCAGTTACATATCGAAGTCCATCCCATGGACTGGAAGTAATCCCGGAATTTCATTTGACAAATATCAGTACTTCGATAATAATTGGAAAATCCCAATTCTGGATTAGCTTCCAATACATCTATTGTATAATAAGGAATTTTCTCTGCTCTTTTCTGCAATAATCAAATCCTAGATAGAATAGATATCAAAGGAATTCGAAATTTCAAACTCTTACCGTAGAATTCCCATTCTTCTATCAATTCAGTTCTGAATCTCATAATTTTCTGAATCAATCCACGACATCCCTGTACTTGGTTAACATATCTAAACCGATACTTCAGTCAAAATCTGACAAACCAAGCACAATACAGTCTATCTCTCTCACATTACCTTCAAACTGTAGTATACACTTCCTGAAAATTTTGACAGAAATAAGACCTCCCCCCCCTCCCCCCCCTCCAAAGGTAAAGAGATCACAACTACAAAACATAATGGCTAATAGGTAATGCAGGCAACATGACAAAGTGCTCAAATAGAAACATATGAGAAGCATCTGTATCTCACAATATAAAAATAGGCAATAGAACAATTACCTGCTAAACATCATCTGTTGCTTGCCTTTCTGACTGAGTCTCAGATTTCAAAGACTTCGTACCTTGTGATCTGCGAGAGTCTCGTTGGGGACACTCTTGCGAAATGGCCTGGCTGACGACATATGTTGCAACTACCAGAGACTCCTTGGCATTGCTCAGTCTGATGTCTTCCTCCGCATCGATTACAATACACACCGGTATAATTGGAACTCATCTGTCTTCCACTAGAACTGGGAAAAATACTCTCTGCTTTCTTGAACTGTTTCTCTCGAGCTTTAAGAAATTTTCCTCCCATTGTTGCTGCCACCGCTCTCATATCTGGGGGGTGGAGATTGAAACTGAGCTGGTTGTTGTGGCTGTAGTGGTGAATGTGAATCGGTGTTCTCCGTTGTCTAAGTAATCAGCCTCTGCCCCCTTTGCTAGATCAATCACATCAGCAAAGGTATTCGGTCTCCCCGTGTTCACCAAAGTAAACACATCAGAATTCAGTCCATTAATGAACTGATCAGCCATTGCCTCATCACTATCAGCAACATGCGGAGCAAAGCGTAGCAAGGTAGAAAACTTCGCAACATATTCTTCAATATTTAAATTCCCCTGCTTCAGATTGGCAAATTCAGCACCCTTGTCTTTGCGATAAGACACTGGAAAGAAGCGTTGGTAAAACTCAGTTTTGAAGACTTTCCAGGTGATCACTGTACCTCGATGCTCCAAGGCTCTCTTGGTCGTAAACTACCAACTCTTTGCAACTTCATGCAATTGATGGCCTATCAATTTGACTCTCCGCTCATCACTGTAATCAAGAGAATCAAACATCATTTCTATATCATCAAGCCAACTCTCACAAGCTACTGAATTTTCCATCCCTTCAAAGTCGGCGGTTTAAAAGACTGAAACCATTTCAACAGTATTTCCATAGGTGAAGCTGTAACATTCATCAAATCATCGAATGTAATGCCCTGTTCTATTCTCGGTGCTTCTGGTGTTTGTGGCACTGTCGGGGCTACATTCACTTGTTCTGGCAATGTCTGTGTTTCATTTGCCTGTTCACATCTGCCACTGTTTGTCTAGTAGTTGGTCGTCCTGGTCATCGAGACATATCTGATTATCAAAATAGTCAGAATACAAATACATCAAGTCTGCCTCAATCCTCCTCTGATCATCTTACCTCTGATCGAGAATCGGTTCTGATTCAATCTTCAAATAAATAACTCAATGTATGAATACATAAACATGCTTCCAATCGAGTAAGATATTCGGGTAAGCATTTCATAAAAAAAACAGAACACATGCTCCCAATCGCTTCAGATGTTCGGGTAAGCATGCTTCTTTAACTATAGGAAAACATGCTTTCAAATTCATATACAAAATAATGTAATCAAGTACTAGAAAGCAAAGCATAATTCTTATTTAAATCACAAGATCATATGGTCCAACAATTCTGAAAACATAAAGCAGATATCATGCTAGCATGTTTGATAATTCAAGTTACAAAATCATGTAATCCCATAATCTAAAGACATGAAAGCATATATTGTACTAGCATATAAGTCATATCATTCAACATTCAAATCAATCACATGCTAGTATAAAGCAAATAAGAGGACTCGATCTACCCCGCTCACTCGCTATCTCAGTCCAAAATTTTCTCGCTCTGATACCACCTGTTGTACGACTCGGTTCGTAATCTCTCATATCATAATAATAATCCAAGGTTCATGGATTAAAGCTAAAGGATCAAAGAACAATTTTTTTTTTATAAAACTTGACATGCGCGCGCGCGGGGATCACCCCTCGCGCATGCGCAGCTCAATGGGGCAGAAGCCCCATGGCTTGCCTGCGTACGCGCGCGAGCAAGGGCTCGCCCGTGCGCAGGCAAGACGGCCAGAAAAAAAATGAAATGCTCAGCTGCTGTCCAGGCCAACCTTGAGTCAACTAACTTTCTATACTAAATCCGCGAAACATCATTAAACTACAACATGAGCAAGTTTAATACATTATCAAGTAGCAAACTCAAGATACAAGATCAAGTGTTACACATATCCAAGTAATAAAATCGTTAGACCAAAAGATCAAGTCTATCAATTACAAGCTCATTGTTCTTGAACTAATAAAGGTTGACAGCAAATAGTCATCTACACCCGATCATCACTCTAATCTATCAATCTCTATTCTTCAAGCTCATCTCTGCCCTGTTCCCGAGCCACTTGTTGTCATGCAAACATACAAACACGACAACAGCCGGATAATTCCGATGAGAAATACATTTCTCAGTATAAGCAACATATAGCATGCTATCAAGTTCAAGTGTAATCACTATCATAATTAGTTCATAAAAATATTCATGAACAACAATACATGCTATAATTCAAAGCATAAAACAAAGGCATGCTATAAATCAAAGCATAGCACAAAAACATGCTATAATCAAAGCATAACATATTCATCAACACAAAGTCATCTATCAAATCTAAGTAGTGTCTTAGTATTGACTCTACATTCTTTGTACTGACATCTTGATCTTGACTCTTAGTCTTAACTCTAGACCAAGATTTGACTCATTTCTTAACACTCATCTAGTGATCCCGGTTTGAATAAGAACGCGACAAATCTCCCACCTACTCTCCCATTCGAGGTGGCAGTACGTTCTTATTCCCGAACTTCAGTCCACTATATCGAGCTTCGGCAATAGGAGTCGATCTACTCCTAAGAACATCGATACAAGTCCAAACATTTGGTAATTTGGCACATCAGCCTTCCTAAGACATGGCACATCCGTCTTCAACTCTTTAAGATCTAGTGGCTTATCAAGATGCAACCAATTCTAGAAGCATTAATCTAAGCCACCTACAAGAGGCAAGCTAATCTAGAAAGAAAAGGCAATAGACTTATCTATCTATGCCATCATCTATCTCATACAAATTCATCTATCAGATAAACAATCAAGAACATATATCTACGGACTTGAAAATAAATCAATTCCAACAAGGAACAAATAAGTATGTGGTTTGGGGAAACTCAAGTCAAATCTAACTCGAGTTATATTACCCGTGGTTCGATGTTGGTTTATACCTTTCTTGACTTGGTTGCTCAAGGCTATCAAAATCTTCTTCCAAATCTGATCAATCCATCCAACATCACATTGTGTCAAAAATCTGCTCAAACACTACTTGATCTTCAAGGCTTAACTTCACAAAACTTGGCCCAATTCAATCCCGAAGCTGAAGGTTCGAGTTCGATATCCCCTGTTTTCAAAATTGAAAACACAGCAAAAATAACTTATAACATTAGCAAGAACTCACTTCATTCACAGCTCCATCATAAGCCATCAAAACAGTTTCAAATTCTAAATCGGCGGATTAACGGTACGAAATCGGTAACCGAAACTAAATTCTATCAACTCTAATATTCATATCAGCTTCATAAACACTTCCTACCAGCTTATACCACTCAAATATCAGTAATTCATCAAGTAATAATTTCTAAATAATGGCTGGACATTCATATAGAAAGCAAACGACGCTCGTTCTTCAATATATCTTCAATACAATCAAACATAGAAGCTCAAGAATTCATAACCATGCTCAACTCTAATTCCTGCCCCATATCAAAATTCTCGAGTATGCTGGATCAAAAAGTTACTTACATCAATTGATAGCCCTTCTCACGAGGATTCCAAAACTCTTTTCGGAATTGAATTCGGACGAAGCAAAAGTTATTAAAGATTGAAGATCACTTTTAAAGAAGAAGATGAAGCCTCACGGTTTCTTTGGTTGAGGAAGATGATATTTTGCTGAAAAACATACATGATACACGTTTACATATCCTAAACGCCAAGTGTCCCATGTAAATTTTCCCATATTTGCACTTTGGCCCCTCAAGTCTTCATTAATTGCAAATCAGTCCTCCGCAAACCTTTTTAATTCAATTTCAATCCTAAATAATTTAAGAATATTAGAATTTAAATCAAAACTCTAAATATTCCCAAATTAAAAATACTCGAATTAAAATTAATTAATTTTAGATTAGATCACCTAATCCCGGGCCTTACAGCGAAGCAATGTTAATAAGTGGCGTAGGCCTTTAGAATTTTAAATTTGGTTACTCAATTGTTCTTGAAGGTATCATCGTTCCCTAATACTATTGATTTGGCTATATATGAAATTAACTCTTTTTGTCGGCCCTTATGTGATTGTTGAGGTAGAATTTTATAGTTCCTTTAGCCATCTTATTTAGAAAAGTTTAGTATTTTTTTGCTAAGTATTTTGGGAACTTGTGGGCCTCTTAAGAGCTCGAGTTTTAGATTATATGTGTTAAGCTTAATTAGTAAGTAGACATTAAGCGTGGTTTATTTGTTAAAAATCTTTTAATTTATATTCGAGATTGACATAAATTATTTATTGGTTATAAGGACTTTATTTCATGAAATTGTGATCAGGATTTAAGTTTGTTGAACTAAGAAAAGTATAAGATATTTTAGGTCAATAGGTGGTGAATTAAAAACCTCATAAGGTCACATTCGAGTAGTGATTAAAAATTTCTCTTAGGATACAACTAGTTGAAACAAATAAGAATTGTGAATTTATTTTTGCAGCAGGAGTTAGATTGGTCATTGATGATTTAGATATCAATAAGCATCAGAGTGCACGGCGAAAGCTGATTAGAGTCAACTCATGTGGGTTTAAGGTTAGAAAATTTAGTGTTGTTATGGTTTAAGATAATTGAACCCAGTTGGTGAGTTTTAAATTTCGAGGACGAAATTCCATTTAATGGAGGATGAATTGTAACACCTAAAATCCATTCTACTAAATCACATGCATTAAATTAAATAAATATTATGGTTATTATTTTTAAGTTTAATCGATTTAAAATTTTTATTTGAATTATTTGTTAGTAAAATATTAATTATTTATTGAAATTATTTTATTGTACTAACTTTTTAATTAATTTTTTTAATTGTTTAAGTTTATTTGTCTAAATGATTTATTGTGTAATTTAATTGTTTTAAATGTTTTAAAGGTTTAAGCTTGCATATTTAAATGATTTTAATTATTCAGCTTATCTATTTAAATATTTTAGATTGTCTAGCTTTTTTATTTTAAATAACTTATGTTTAGCGGTTATTTATTTTAAATTATTTTAAATTTCTAGCTTATTTATTTAAATTATTTTAACTATTCAAGTCGTTTTAAAGGTTTTTATTCCGTTTGTGTATTTATTTAAATGACTTTTAAATGTTCATCTAGTTTGTTTAAATTATTTTAATCGTTCTGTTTTTTATTTAAATATTTTACTTATTGTTGTGGCAACAAAATATTTAAAGTGTTGATTTTAATTTCTAAGTTAGTGTTAAACTTCAGATGTTTATTTGTTTAATTATTAAGAAATTATTCTTGAGTTCAGTGATCTCTGGCTCCGGCACACGGTGATGGTAGACTTGACTTTAAAATCTTAAAATATATTTTGGGAGTTAGAATTTAGGGATGTTGAGGAAAATAAATGGGATTTTTACTTTTAGAATTTTTCGAGTGCCAAAAATTGCGTAAGTACATTCATGAGCATAATTTTCAATATTTCTCAAAATTAGCCTTTTCGAACCCGAACTAGTAAAAAATTCAATTCTTATATTTAATATTAGGATTTTTAAACTTATAAGCTAAAATAGGTACAAAAATTGTAGAGTAAAAGTTGTAATTGGGAAAATGACACTTTTATAAGTGTAATAGCACTTTCAAGACTACACTCCACTCACACACCTACTTATACATACATATGTTGTGAAAAATACTCGCAAGCGTACGAGTGTCAAGTTTTAATATAGTGATAAAATCAAGTATCGATCCCACAAGGCGTAAAATGAAAATATTTAGTGCTTGTAATTAAAATAGTCCTAATTTTATTTAGAAAATTAATGATCAGAAGGTTTGCAATAAAATAAAATAATTAGGATGTTTTTGATAGCACGCACACAACTTTCAGAAATAATCAATCAGAGAAAAATGGTCTAGAGGTTTCGATTTCACCTGGTTTCAATAACAATCAATCCTAATTAATTTAGTTTCATGAATTACAGTCAATTAATAGCCAAGAACACTTAAGTGTATTATTCCCTCTCCCGAGTGCCGAATAAAATATATCAACTACAATTCAATTCCAATATCCCTATTAAGAATCTACTTGCAGTTATCAATTCAAAACGATGTTCATTTTTAAAAGCTCTGATAAAACTATATACTCTCCCAAACAATATAAATAATTAACAGTGTATTTTCTATTGGTCTTATTCAAAATCTCTTCTCCCGAGTGCCAGATTTCAAATAAATATTACAAATCAATTATTGATCAGATAATTGAAAAGATAATCAATTCTAGAAAAACAATTAATCTAAAAGAAACTCAATTCAATAAAATCAAAAATTCATGAAAGAGTCTAAACCAGGTTCCATCTGACCTCTAGACTATAAAAAATTAGTTCATAACTGAATTCAAATAAAACCAAAACATATTCAAAAATCCAGACATGAATTCAGAATTAAATAAATAAAAGATAAGAATCAAATCTGTCGTCGATGCCGTGTCCGGTCGATCAATCTCCATCTTCGTTCTTCAAATAAAGCTTCAGAATTTCCTCCTAAAAATCTCACGATCAAATCCAGAAATCCTTCTCTGATATACGTACTATGTTATGGCGGCCTCTCCTTTCTCATCTGATAAGAAATCCTTTTTATAGCGCACAAAAGCCCAAGACTAAAGCCCAAGAAAATTATTGACCAAAATAATAAAAACTCTGAAATCTGCGACGCGCGGGCACTTAAACACTCCAGGCGGGCGCGCATGAGCTTCTAAAATTCAATTCTCCCGCCTTCTCTACATAGCGCGATAGCACTTCTCTCTTCAAATCTTACATAATTCCTAAAAATCGCATTGCGAGAAATTACCCTTAACAATTTTTTAGAAATATTCAATCTAACTTTAATCAAGTTGTGTCTTTTTTATGAAAATGGTTGTGTATTTTTAAATTTTTCAATGAATTTGATACTTATTTTTTGTTTAATTGTTATATTAATATAGTAAAAAAATTAAATATTTTTATTGAAACGACTCTAACTACTAAATACTAGAAATATTTATTTTTTAAATAAACCAGTAAAATTTAATACATATAATAATACATATATGCTCATACATATATGTATAAATACTTGAAATGAGCACTTAATAAAAAACTTGACAAATAATTTAGACGAGTATCAAAAATATCTTGTAATTGATAAAAAAATCAATAAATCCCAACAACTTTAGTTTGAAATAAATAATATCAAATAATTTACTATGCATGCATAATAAAATAAAAATAATGTTTTCAAATCACCATAAAAAATAAATATGCGAAAAACTAGTTTTAAAGCTGCAAATATTCCAATAACATGACTACTCAGCAATGGTCACGGGCGCCGTCTGCATGGAAGCTCATAGGCCCTCACCGTCAGTCGAAGCAACCGTGTCATCAATAAAATCATTATACTCACCTGCACCAAATAAGCATAGTGAGCCTAGAGGCCCAACATGTTTTATCTTAAAATAACAAGGTTTAAAAATCGCACATAAGCACATAATCATACTAATACATATATTCATCATGAACATGTATGCATGATCTTAAAATAATGCATGGTAATAAAGTTTTTCGTGTCATAACTTTCATCATAAAATAATATTCATGTTCTATATCATATAATACATTACATAATTTGAGCATGTCATAATCATAAAGAACAGTGTAGGTTATATCCATGAATGTGGCTCGTAATCATGAGCGACTGATCAGTCTAAGAACTATTGTACATGGCGGTGGATAAATCCACCTCTATGCTGGTAGTAAAAATACCCTGTGCTCGGTGGTAAAACCACCTCTATGACGGTAGTAAACTACCTATGTGCTCGGTGGTAAACCACTTCTATGCTGCCACATCACTTCAATTTCCATAAAATATTTTTCATATTCAAGCATTAACATATAAGTCATCATAAAATGATTTCATGTATGCATGCACTAAAATTTGGTCCGAAATATATATTTAATTAATTTTTATAATATTTATACTTATACATAAAATAATAACAACTTTCATGCATAAAATAAATTAAAATATATATTCCAGACTCATAAATTTTTCTTGGGATTTTCCAAACTGCTGGCCCCCTAGACTTAAGACAATAAATTCTAAGACTGGCCCAATAGCTTAATTAAAGCCCAAATATAACAATTAAGCCTAAGCAACATATTTAAGCCCAAACAATTAATTAAGAGCCCAAATAAATTTTTAATAATCCATTTAGCCCATTAAAATACTTAAACTAATAAATATCTTAAAAATAAAAATATCCGAGCCCGACTAATATAACCCAGACCCGGACCCAACTAACTTAACCCATGACATAATAGACCCAACCCAGACCCGTGATGACCAACCCAGCCCATAAGAACTTTAGACCCGATCCCCCCCATGATCTTTCCTCTCGGCCGTGCAACAGCAGGCCATAACCGGCCAGCTCCAGCCACCCCCTGGTCGGAGCTCCACCGCCCGGACGTAGCCCACGTCTAGGCGGTTCCAACGAGCCATGCTTGGATTAGAACCGATCCCTACATATATGGACTAAGGGACTTGGTGGATTTGTTCCATGCATCCAAGCCATCACCCGATCCTAGAAGAACAAGGTTATGGGCCGACACGGGCGAAGATCGTGTGAGGACCCGGATTCTAATCTCTCGAACAGAAATAAATCATGTAATCAAAAGAAATAAAAATAATCAATAAGGCATTTAGCGATGCACACCTTACATTTAGCGACGCAAAACCACGTCGAGAAAAGTAGGTTTTTTTTTATCGGGGTAAGGCGCGGGCGCGCCAAACGAGGCGCGGGCGCGCATAAAGCCCTATCCGGGCCTCCGAGAGAGAGAGCAGGATGCGCGGGCGCGCCTTCGGACTGCGCGGGCGCGCATGGCCTACTGTTACAGCTCAAAGAAAGGCTTCAAAAGTTTAATATCATACCCAAAAGGACTCTAACATGATCCAACTAACATTTTTCCAACAACGAGTTATTCAAATACATACAAAATATAGAACAAACATCGATCTAAGTTCCACAACTCGAAATGGAAAACAAGGGAGTTCGAATACAATGTATGATTTCTACAACCAAGTCCTCACACTATCATTTCCCACTCAATCTAGTCATGCAGATTCTGACTCGATCCTGCCCCACCTGCCGTCAAGTACACATACAAACAAAACGACAGCCGGATAATCCGGTGAGAATATAATTCCCAGTAAAAGAGACAAATCAGGCAATTTCAAATAATATAACAAATCATGTTATATAAAACATCGAGCTAATCAATTCAAAAGGGCATATCAAAACTCAACTCAAAATGCATTAAAATGCAATGCATGACTTCAAAACTCGGGATTATCTAATCGGATAATCAAAATCAATCGGTACTCGGTTGGGATCCCGGGGTCAAGTTTTCACCAACAACTCACCGACACACCCATTCGGGGTGGATGTCGTTCAACTCAAACCCCTAGACTTTAGAGCAACTATAAGAAGTATTCTAGCAATTGGAAAAAAATTCGAAATCCAAAGCCACTTCAATATAGTTCCCTAAATCGTCTAAATTCAAAACGAATCGAATCTTCGGCTCAAGATGTATGCAAGTGCAATTAAACTCATTCAAATAAAATCAACTAATTCAAATAGCATACAAGTATGTGATTTCTCTTGGACACTCGAATTAAATCAAATTCGAGTTAATCGTCCCAATCATTTGAATGTCGTCATTTTACTTTTTTCAATTCGTCGAGGATTCAAATTGTTCTTGAATCGATTCAAACTTCCAAGTTCGTTCCAAACCCGAATCGTCAACCCAAATATGAAATGTTGAACATAGGGATTCAATATCAATTCAACAACTCAACCAAACCCGGAAATCAAATCGAAACAAACAATCGATAGTTCAAAACTCGATTTCGACGGCATAACGGCTATAATCGGTCAAACCAAAAATCAACAACAACAGTAATCAACTCCAATCCATCCATATCAACTTCTCAATCAATAAAACAATCCAAAATCATCCAAAATCCAACAATAACCAACAACCCCATTTTCGAATTTAGCCTCTAAAATCATATAAAATCCAAACTTCGTTCTTTTTTCGAACCGACTTCGAATACACGATCTATGCTAGCTCAAAAACAACATACTCGAAGATTATCAAATTCTGACAACCCGACAAAAATCAAAGTTCATGGATCATAGCAAAACTTACGTCCAAACGAAGCCTTCGTTGCGGTGATCGTGAATCTCAACTCGAATCTGAAATCTAACGGTCGGATCGCGCGAATCGAACGAAGCAAAAGGCTTGAGAATCGGCCATGGCTTCCTCTCGGTCGACGTGATGGAGGAGGAAGAGAGAAGGAGAGGATGGGATGTGATGGAGTTGAGGGATAGATAATATATATATTTCAAATAATATATTAATCCCCATTGACTAGTCAACCGGCTTAATTGCAAACCGGTCCCTGAAACTCCAAATTAAATCGATTCAATCCCGGCACAATTAATTCCCAAAATAAATAATAGTCAACTCTGTTAATCACGAAATAATTAATTTAAGGGCCTTACAATTCTCCCCCTCTAAGAATCGATTTCGTCCTCGAAATCAAAGCAGTTCCATCTCAGGAAACAAGATAAATTTCAAAGACTGCTATAATAATTCTTCTCTCAAAACAACTCTGAAATCGCGGTTCTAAACAAACTCTGCTTCTTGCACCGTTTCTTCAAATCTGTATCGGCTCATCTGTACAAACTCATCTGAATCGATCGCGCTAAAGAGCTGTTACTATGTTAGGTCAACTCTGACTCGGTCGTCTCAAACAAAGCTGACGACTCATCACTTTCCGTCTCAATATCAAGAAAATCTGTGAACTTAGCAACAAAAGACGTGAAGCACGTCGAGAATACCCGAAAAATACGGAGAAACAAAGTGATGGAAACAAGGAGAACTAAAGGAGTAAAAGTCGGTAGGCGAGATCGCCTATCTCCTCTAAAATCTCAAAGAAATCCCGTGAGTTCATCGAGATAGTTCTCTCTCTTAGCATAACTGCCAAAACCTTTAAAAGGAGGAATCTTCTGAATTACTCGGCCTCCCTGCACATAAGTACAGAGATCTGCGCCGAAATTCGACTATTTCGTTCGTCCTTCTTCTCAAGTCGTCTACACCTATACAGGAATTCTTCATCCGTCTATCGAACCTCGAATCACAACTGATCCCAAGTCAGAGAACTCAGAAAATCATCCCAATTCAATTGGGATTCTCATTTCTCCTCGTACAACTCATTTACAGAAGAGATGATACCAAGATACTCGTCTGATATCTATTGTACAGAAACCTCGCAAAAGATGGGAAATCCATCCATCTAGTGCCAAAATCAAGCACTAAAGCTCATCATATCCTCTTAAAGTCTATATCGCTTATCCTTGGTTGTCCGTCGTTCTGAGGATAATAAACTGAACTCATTTATATCCGATAACAAAAGTCTCTCAAAGACTGAGTTCAAGAGGAGAGTTAACTCAAAATCTCATTCGGAAAGGACAGACTTTGACAAGTCAACTATCTGAAAATTCTCCTGACAACAATTTCATTCATATTGTCGTATCTGAAATTCATTATGTACGAAGAGAGGAGCAGACTACAGCAATATCTTTACTAAAATCAGATAGAATTTCCAAATCAGACAGTTCTATACCTCCGTGACCACACGCCGAATACTCTCAATTCTATTCTGCACGGATAAACTGCGGCAGAGTGAAACAATCTGAAACTCTATCTGACCAATTTATCAACATCGGTTCGAGTCTGGAGTTCATTCCATATGGAGTACAGTAGCAGATTTCTAAAATCGGTCTATTAAAGCTCAGGTGGCTTCAAATTTCCAGACTGATCGATATCTTTCGAAAGGTAATCGTCGAAAAGTAATATTCTTTTCATTCTAACAATTAACTGAACCACAAACAGTCGGTTCTTTCTTTCTATCAGCTATCAAAAGTGGACGGACTAGCAATCACGAAATCATACTTCAAACCTCATTCTTCATCAGTTCCTATAAAGGTCGATTCTTCAATCCTCTGGATATCCTTCGATCGTCTGAAAGAATAATAAATAACTGCAAAGTGCCAATCTCAAGATACTCTATCTCAATCAAAATTTCTGGCACAACAAAACAATTACTCACAACTGAGGTATCTTCACTGTCCTGAAACTCAGACTGAGCCCAGTTCTGACTCTTTTTCATTAAATTCTCCAGTTCGAATCTATTTTCTGCGCTATCCCCATTTCTAAATCAATTCTGGCTCAGTTCGGATAAAAGAATTCTGATAGACTTCATATCTGTTCTAGACTCCAAATCAAATGTGCAACACTCAACGGTCGGCGAAGTCAAGGATAGTAGATAAAATAAGAACAGATTCATCGGCTCCAAGAGAATAACGGTAGTAGATAAAATAATAATAGATAATTCTGCTCAAACCTTAGTCACTTCATTGTAATACTTTGGATCATACTGGAATTTCACAATCGGAATCTTCATCATATCAATTCTTTCCTCAATCTCAAAATCAGTTCGGTCAAAAAATTCATACTATAACTTCTCAGTTCAGAAAAGACTTCGAGAATTTCACTGGAGATAGTGATGCCCGACTTACAACCAATAAGATTCACTGCTAGTTCAATATCACAAATCGGATGTTGAGTCTCGAACTGTATTTGAATAAGAATACCTCCAGAATCTGAATAAGAAGATGCAATGCACTGAAGATTATCAGTACAGAGAAAAATAAGAAAATACTGAAGCTCTGGTCGATCTCTTCTTCTTGTCGAACAAACTGATATCATAAGATTCGGTTCAGGTACAAGTGCATTCTCTGGAGTTAGATGAGAAATCGGCTCCACGACGATAAGAATCTCTCGAAAATCTGCTATAGAATTCAAAATCTTCAATTCTTATGTACAGATGTCGATTTGAATTCAATCAAAACAGCTTCGGTCTTGCAATGATCACAGAGATTCTAGCTCTAGAATAAATATGATCGACGAAAGGACATCTCGATACAATCAAAATTCAGACTTCAATAGTATAGCATGCAAAGTCTCGACACTCAATTCTGTAAGACCATTCTCCAATACTCTGTATGATCAGTACTATTCATCGAACAGAATCGAAAAGATCGATAAGAATTTCTAATTCCATCTAAAATACTTCTGATAGATTCAGTTTAAAAGATCTACAATACTGTAGACGAGTTTCACTTCAAACGGTACGACTATACTTCAAGACAATCATACCTCAATCCAAGTCCAGATTCAGTAATTCTTTCTATCAAACTCTCAGCTGATGATGTATGATCTCAAGTCATCGCTGAATCTAACCTTATTATTCAAAGGCAATCCAAAAATCTCATCTGGATGATAACAGCAATTCTCTAGCCACTGGTATATCAACCAATTCAGGCTAGATTCTAGGACATCAGTGGTGGATTTCTGTTCATCTATTGACTCGGATCTGAATCTGTCAACTTCCTAAAACAATCCACAGCAGTCCTGTACTGGATAAAACAGCTAACAAACAATCAAATCAAAATCTGGTAATTGAAGTACGATACTGTTCAGTTGAAATCAAATCAAAATCTTAATCAAATCAGAATCTAGAGTACAATACTGTTCGGTTCCAACTTATCTCATCAATTCAAAGAATTTTGAGTACTGCTAATCAAACTTCAACAAACCAAGATGCATCAATAATTTTCAATAAGAAGAAGATAAGGTGCGTAACCGATCATATCAGAATAAGAATAGAAACCATACTCTACTGTTTCCTGCGGTCATCATCGGTGAAATCTGAGTCTGATCCTCGATAAGAGTACAACTAGAATATGTTGTCTCGAATATTGATTCGCCATATGAATAAGTTCTCATAGGTCCTGTTATTGCGGCCGAAATGAGCAACTTAAATGGTTAGTATCTTTGTCGGAGTTAAAGATACAAGGAAATTCTCTTCGGAGATCTTTCGATAATATCATGAATATGAACTCTGGAATAGTGTCCGGGCTGATGACAGACCTGACAGCGTCTTATGATCTCAAGGCACTGCTCAATGATTTCATAAAATGCTTTCTCTTTGATTAAAGATGATCCCTAAGTCCATCTAACTCTGATCAAACGGTGAAAGGAATCTGTCGAAGAAATTCGGATGAAAGCGGATTCCAAAAAGTGATCGAACCTTGATTCCCTAATGCTCTCTTCTTCAAATTCTACCAACCTTTAACAATCCCCTAAGTTGGTACCACACTAACCGAATTCTCTGGTCATCTGTGTAGTCCAGAGAATCACCCAGATTATCGATCTCTTTAATTCAACTTCTGCATCCAAAAACATTCTCGGTACTCTTCAAAATCAATAATCTAAATGATTAAAACCTCCTTGGTAGTACTCCCATCGGTGACAGAGTGACATCTATCAGTGCAGTAGTGGTACAATCTAGATCAGTCGAAGGAGTTACTGTTGGTTGTCGTCTGCTAAAATTCTTCATGAGACAATTCTGATATTCGGTGTGAAAGGATATCAAATCTCCATTTCAAAATTCGGTGTTCCACATCTCTGTCCTAAAATTTCGTTCTATTACAAATCACTGAATTTCGGATCTCAATTCGAATTCTAATTCTCATCGCAAACAATCTCTGATCTGCTAGCTCAAGAAGATGGTGGAACTCGGATCCGAAATAAAAATACAGTTCATATTTAAAGTAATTCAAGCTTTAAATTTTAAATCACATAATCATGTAATTTCAAGTAATTTACAAATAATCAAGCATGCTTTCAATCAAATAAGGTAATCGTGATCCGAAAATTAAATCACAACTCATGTAATTTAATTAATTCAAGAATCAATAAATCATGCTCGCAAGTATTTAAATAATCATTTAAATAAATCAACCACATGCAAGAATTCAATTCATGCGGACTCGATCTATCCCTCTCACTCTAGTTCAACTCCAAGAATCTTATCTCTCTGATACCACTTAATGTGAGGACCCGGATTCTAATCTCTCAAACAGAAATAAATCATGTAATCAAAAGAAATAAAAATAATCAATAAGGCATTTAGCGACGCAAAACCACGTCGAGAAAAGTAGGTTTTTTTTTTATCGGGGTAAGGCGCGGGCGCGCCAAACGAGGCGCGGGCGCGCATAAAGCCCTATCCGGGCCTCCGAGAGAGAGAGCAGGATGCGCGGGCGCGCCTTCGGACTGCGCGGGCGCGCATGGCCTACTGTTACAGCTCAAAGAAAGGCTTCAAAAGTTTAATATCATACCCAAAAGGACTCTAACATGATCCAACTAACATTTTTCCAACAACGAGTTATTCAAATACATACAAAATATAGAACAAACATCGATCTAAGTTCCACAACTCGAAATGGAAAACAAGGGAGTTCGAATACAATGTATGATTTCTACAACCAAGTCCTCACACTATCATTTCCCACTCGATCTAGTCATGCAGATTCTGACTCGATCCTGCCCCACCTGCCGTCAAGTACACATACAAACAAAATGACAGCCGGATAATCCGGTGAGAATATAATTCCCAGTAAAAGAGACAAATCAGGCAATTTCAAATAATATAACAAATCATGTTATATAAAACATCGAGCTAATCAATTCAAAAGGGCATATCAAAACTCAACTCAAAATGCATTAAAATGCAATGCATGACTTCAAAACTCGGGATTATCTAATCGGATAATCAAAATCAATCGGTACTCGGTTGGGATCCCGGGGTCAAGTTTTCACCAACAACTCACCGACACACCCATTCGGGGTGGATGTCGTTCAACTCAAACCCCTAGACTTTAGAGCAACTATAAGAAGTATTCTAGCAATTGGAAAAAAATTCGAAATCCAAAGCCACTTCAATATAGTTCCCTAAATCGTCTAAATTCAAAACGAATCGAATCTTCGGCTCAAGATGTATGCAAGTGCAATTAAACTCATTCAAATAAAATCAACTAATTCAAATAGCATACAAGTATGTGATTTCTCTTGGACACTCGAATTAAATCAAATTCGAGTTAATCGTCTCAATCATTCGAATGTCGTCATTTTACCTTTTTCAATTCGTCGAGGATTCAAATCGTTCTTCAATTCTCGAATCGATTCAAACTTCCAAGTTCGTTCCAAACCCGAATCGTCAACCCAAATTTGAAATGTTGAACATACGGATTCGATATCAATTCAACAACTCAACCAAACCCGGAAATCAAACCGAAACAAACAATCGATAGTTCAAAACTCAATTTCGACGGCATAACGGCTATAACCGGTCAAACCAAAAATCAACAACAACAACAATCAACTCCAATCCATCCATATCAACTTCTCAATCAATAAAACAATCCAAAATCAAACTTCGTTCTTTTTCCGAACCGACTTCGAATACACGATCTATGCTAGCACAAGAACAACATACTCGAAGATTATCAAATTCTGACAACCCGACAAAAATCAAAGTTCATGGATCATAGCAAAACTTACGTCCAAACGAAGCCTTCGTTGTGGTGATCGTGAATCTCAACTCGAATCTGAAATCTAACGGTCAGATCGCGCGAATCGAACGGAGCAAAAGGCTTAAGAATCGACCATGGCTTCCTCTCGATTGACGTGATGGAGGAGGAAGAGAGAAGGAGAGGATGGGATGTGATGGAGTTGAGGGATAGATAATATATATATATATCAAATAATATATTAATCCCCATTGACTAGTCAATCGGCTTAATTGCAAACCGGTCCCTGAAACTCCAAATTAAATCGATTCAATCCCGGCTCAATTAATTCCCAAAATAAATAATAGTCAACTCTGTTAATCATGAAATAATTAATTTCAGGGCCTTACAATCGCGAGCTTCCGAATACTCCCTCAACCTCCAACACGTACACAAATGCATTCCAAGAATAAGGTGCGGGTTGCCAAATTGGAGCCCCGGGATTGAGGGTGAAATCCAGATACATTGTAGGGGTGACAGTGTATATCGGAGACCGGACTCCTAGTGCCTCTCCAGCTATAACTCGGACCTTGACACCATCTTTTGTGGCTTCAGAAATATCCTCTTTGTTCATTTCTTGGTAACGTGGCTCACACCTGTGGATTAAATAAAAGAAAAAAAAGAAAGAAATTGAAGAAATGGAGCAATGATTGGATGAGTTTTTGGAGTTAATTTTTCAAATCCCCACTAGCACAAAAAGGTTAACTTTTGGGTATACTTTGTGAAAGTGAATTAACCAGAATCTTTAATATGCAAATTAGAGACAAAAGAAAGAGGTGTCATTTTCAACAAGTTACATTAAATTTAATTTGCCTAACATTTTATACTTGGAAGGGAAATTGATCCACAACTGTAAACTTAATGAACATATTAGTAAGTGGAAGAAATTACTCGATATATCGATCAGTGTCAACATCATTTTCCAATACATAACGATGTGCTTTGCAACTCATCCTCAGTAATGGATTGCACAACTGCAGCCGACAAAGGTTTAGTAAGTTCTATTTGTCAATGACTTGTAGGGATCCCAATTGTGTGCAAACTACCAAGATAGTCTGAGCAAAATTCAACCACCTCTTCAGCAATATAACATTCAGCCATGCAACCTTCCGGTCTATTGCGATTTCACACATAACCTTTCAAAATCTTCATGTATCATTCAAAGGGATACATGTACCTATACCAAAATGGGCCACATAATTTCACCTCCCGCACAAAATGAACTGTTAAATGAATCATTATGTCAAAAAACGAAGGTGGAAAATACTTTTCAAGTAAACACAATATGATCACAATCTCTCTCTGCAGCTCATCCAACTTTGAGGGATCCATCACTTTATTACATAGCTCATTGAAGAAGAAGCACAAACGAGTGATAGAGTCTCTGACATGTTTGGGCAAGACACCACGTATGGCCACTGGAAGTAATTTCTGCATTAAAGTGTGGTAGTCGTGTGACTTAAGGCCAACAAGTTTCAAGTCCTTCATCGAAACAAAGTTTTTAACGTTGGATGAGTAACATGTAGGTAATTGCATTCCAGACAAAGAATTCAAAATCTTTCTTTTCTCATCTTTTGTAAGTGTATAACATGTTGCTGGCAGAAAATATTTATTCTCCCCCATCACTGGAGCCAAATCTGTCCTCAAATTCATTTCAGCAAGGTCTAATCTAGCTGCAATTCCATCCTTTGTTTTTCCCGAAATGTCAAGCAACGTATCGAGAAGACTTTCACAGACGTTCTTTTCTATATGCATCACATCAAGAAGATGTCTAACATATAGATGTTTTCAATACTCAAGTTCAAAGAAAATTGAATTCTTTTTGAAGGATGATTTTACATCATCCTTCGTGGACTGAATTTTCTTTCTCATTTTTCCCCAATGACAATGAATTCCATCGACTTTTTTTAACACTTCATCGCCACTCAATGGTTTGGGTGCAGGAGGGTTGAACTCTTGGTCCCCATTAAATGCCTTTCTTTGCCTTTGATAAGGATGATTTGCAGGTAGAAACCTTCTATGGACTGTGTACGACATTTTCCTGCTATGTTTCAACCTTGTTGAATATGTTTCTTCACCACAAATCGGACATGCGTGATATCCTTTCATAATACATCCTGACATGTTTCCATATGCAGGAAAGTCATTGATGTTCCATAGCAAGACAGCTCTGAGCGAGAAGGTTTCTTGTCTATATGCATCATATTCTTCAACACTTGTATCCCATAGGAATTTCAAGTCATCAATTAGAGGTGCTAAGTAAATATCGATATCATTTCCTGGTTGTTTGGGACCAAAAATCAACATTGTGAGCATCATAAATTTTCTTTTCATACACAACCATGGGGGAAGATTGTAAGTGATCATTAAAACTAGCCAACAACTATATGTAGAACTCATCATACCATGGGGATTGATCCCGTCAGCTGAAATGGCCAATCTAAGATTTCTTGAATCAGCAGCAAAATTTGGCCACTTGTGATCTACTAATTTCCAAGAAGGTGCATCAGCTGGATGACGTAAGTATCCGTCATTAAGTCTTTTATCAGCATGCCAAGTCAGATCCTTGGAAAACTCCTTATTCCGAAACATTCGTACGAATCTCGGAATTGGAGGGAATTACCATAGAACCTTTGCAGGAACTCCTTCCTTTATCGTATCTTTTTGGCCCATCTTCCACCTTGACATCCCACAAGTAGGACAACTGTTCAAATCCTCATACTCCTTCTGGTATAAGATGCAATCATTAGGACAAGCATGGATTTTCTCATAAGTAATCCCTAATGCACACAAGATTTTCTTTGCAACGTAGAAAGATAAAGGCAATTCGTTGCCATCTGGAAGCATTTCTCCTAAAAAATTGAGTAGGTCGGTGAAACTTTTGTCACTCCTACTATATTTGGCTTTCAAGTTGAATAATTTTACAACTGCATATAACCTTGTAAATTTACTGCATCCAGGATATAAAGGTTTTTCAGCATCTTCAAGTAGATTTTTGAATGTGGTTGGATTCTCAGCATAACTATCAAATGCAGCATGTACCATATCTATTGGTTCCTCGGCGTCAAACTTTGGTACATCTTCCCTTTCTTGATCACGATCATTATTTGAGTTCTTCATCGCAGACCTTTCACCATGCCATATCCAAGTATGATATGTCAAATCTATATCATTAGAATACATGTGCCCTTATAGTCTCTACCTTTTTCTTCTTCAGATTATCACATTTTGTACATGGACAAGATATTGCTTCCCGATCCTCGGCATTTTTTATTGCAAATTTCAAGAAAGACTCTACTCCATGCTCATATTCACTTGATAACCGAGACTTTGACATCCATTTTTTGTCCATTCTTTTAGTAAGTAACACTATAGAGAATAAAATATATAATGTTAATATGTATAGTTTCAAGCTGGTGATAATCAATAGCTTGACAACTCACAACTGGTAAAGTAATATATATCGAGAAAATTCTCTGTTAAATCCAAGCAAACCATTAACTAATATGCAGTGACCAGCCTCGAAACTTGAATGTAAAAGTTTAACTTTGTGGAAATCATTTAACATTCCATGCTTTGAGAAAACTATGCACAATGCACTTACCAATCAGTGATCACTGAGGATGACTGGACCCTTGAACTACTAAACACATAAGTTAGAGCTAGACTTGTTTTTAAAACAAGGAAGCATAGTAAAAAATTATCTGAATTAATACTTTATGAATAAATAAATAAACCAAAACTTTCCTTCCAGATGCATAGCCAAAGGCATAAATTACACTGGACATCCTTTCCTATTCAGATCCCTTGAATTTGTTCTCTGAAGTGATAAAAACTCATTCAAGTACGCGATAACATGTAAGTAAGGTGTACAAGTTTTGAGTTAACCTCCAGAAAAATTTTGAGAAGGAGACAAAAAGAAATCCGAGTCTTAGATTAAACTCAGACGAAAAAAAAAGAAAAGAAGTAGGGAGTAACCAGCAACACATCAAACCAGTGCAAGACAGTAAAATCAAACTCTTAATAAAAATGGTTCCACAATTAAAAAGATTCCCACGCCATATATATATCGAGAACACAACAAATACTAAAAAAGGGAAATATAAGAAGGGGAAGCCTAGACTTTGAGCCCTTTAATGAACGGAATCACACAACAAGCACACCACAGAAGTTCAAAAGTAAAAATTAAACCAAATCTCAGAACCTAATTAAGAAATCCAAATCAGAAAAAAAAATTAAACTTGGGGGGGAGAAAAGAAAGAAAAAGTTTGGGTTACCAGCAACAGAAGGCAAGCAAGACTTTTGGGTAGCCAAGATAGTTTGAAGCGCTCTAACCTCAGCGAATCTGCATACTTAGAATAGGAAAGGTTCCAATATTTTCCTAGAATGCAAGAGATTTTGTTAGCACAGGCTGTGATTATACACACAATGGATAAATATTTCACAATGGAGATTATGATTTGGAGTAAAGCCTCCTTTGACCATGATCACATGCTCCAAAGGGTTTTTTCAAAACATTTGGACAGCGGTATATTAGAAAACTCGAATTCAAAACAGCTTGCAATGAATAAATATATAAATTTAATCAAAGTGTACTGAAACATATATGCATTAACACATCTTTCAGTAAGGACAAATATATGGATTCATGAATGTAACAATTGTCACAAAAAAACAAGCATTAACTATGGAATCAAGTTGTAAAGGCACACGGCCGCGACTAGAGCATGCATTTGTTCTAATTTCAATTTACCATGCAAATTAAACATGAATGTAAAACAGATGTATGAAATTCAATTCAATTGTGTCTTCCATGGATGGGAAGAATGGACAAAAATAAAAGGTCACAAAAAAAAATCTTTGGCCTATAGTAATTAATTAATATATCAGTCACGCTATAATTTCTTAACATGCTAATTTGGTATTAACACTGCTAACACAATTCTCACCCAGCAAATCAGCATACTCAAGACATCTTATGAATACTTTAAAAATCAAATTAAACTAATTTCAAGGATGAACCCAAATCTGAATTCCAAGCCATTTGACCCTTCACCCTTTCTAATTCGAAGGATTAGTCAATCAAACAGTGTTCTAACATTTATAACCATAACACCCACCAATACGCTTTTTGTGGTACAGTTATATTTAATATATTTAAAGCAACTTGAGAGTTTAAAAAAATTTACGAGCTTGTACAAAAATTAAGGAAGAAAATATACATGATCACATATTTATCATAAATTAAATCTGATATGTTTTACTTATATTGCTAAAATTATTAGATAATTTCATGCATTGAAAAATTAAACACATAGATACAAAGAAATATTTGTGGGCAAGTCGGCTGTAAGTGCAAATTTTAAACACAAATAGAATTTATCTCACTGCTTTGCAAGGGTGATTTACGCCAGAGACTTTTATGATTTAACCAATAAGTAAAAAGCACAAGATGTCTTCATGCATTTTAAACAAGATATCCGTAGATCTTGTGTGCCAAAGACTAAGAATTTCATCTACAAATAAAAGGTAATAGAGGGCTGGGGCTCAGTAAACTTCTGAGTTCTGTGATGAAAATGTTACAGGCAGAATAGTAAGTTTAAGCCAAGGATCTACGACTCGAAATCTGTTAATTCAACAGCCAAAATCTTGATTCCTGCAGCTTTATTTAGTTAATTCCACATTCCCACTCAAGATAGCAGCTCATTTCCCTGAAAACCCCATTTATGACTTATGAATTTATAATGAAGAGATAAATAATCCAAGGCCGTAAAAATCATACTAATTTAGCCACATGGGTATAAATCACCTAACAAACACTACAAGATCCAATCAGACTTCCATAAAGCAGAAACATCATAAAATAAAACTCTCCAAGGACATATGATTTAAATAAACCAAAATCAAAATGTATCGCTTAAGTTCTAAAAAGACAGCAAAGAAAATACAGGACATAAAATCATAGTTTAATTTATGGTAAAACCAGGCAGACAAATGAGTATCATATCAACACAGATACCCATTTCTTATGCCATGGAACTGCATTTCCATATTTTTCCAATACGTTTTTATATCTTTCCGAAGGTCAATTAAATCAATGTAACGAACAGATTCCTTAAACCCAACAGCTAAAACTACACGCAATCCATTGATGTGCAATTATCACAATAGAAACCATAAACTTGATCAAGTCCTGAAACAAATTTGTTTTAATATTTAATTCTATATTTCTACTCTAAAAAACCTAAAATGACGAGTCACAGATACCATTAAATCAAAAAGATTGAAAAAAAAGAAGGAAAAATAAATCTAAACAAAACTTCAAACACCAACTCTGATTGTACAATAGATATCACAAAACAATAAAAATCATTCAAAGTCTTGAGATGGTACAACTAGAACTCAATTATATTATATGTTCCACAGATACAAAAGCAGGAAAGCACAATAAATTGCAATTCAGATACTGAAAAATAAAAAAAGGAAATTTGGATACATAAACACTTGGAATATAAAAGTGAGAAACCCCCCCCCCCCCCCCCCCCAAAAAAAAAAAAAAAAACTTTCTGATTGTTTTAAAAAGATGTGGAGGAAGATAACTAAAAGCTGCTTTTTTCTCATTTTCCACTTTTACATTTTTATGCCTTTCTGAAGAAGTAAACCAGATTTTGTTTCAGAGAGTCTCAACACAGGAAATTTGCAACGAAGCTCAGCATGTAAGTGTACAAAAATCCAGAACAGCCCCACCTCATATATAGCATATCTCATATTGTATAAGAAGTTTGAATAAATGAAGAGGGTACAGAGGGATACTCTTTAAGCATACCTCCATGAAATTGTGGAACTACGTAAATATTCTGAACATTAATTTTGCAAGTGTAATATTTCCCCTGAACAAAAATGAAACATCTTGGTCATGTATGGACTGTGAGAAACAAGACACAACCAGAGAATGATACTGCAAAAGGACAAGGAATATTAATACCAGGACTGATCAAAGTTTACATGGGGATAATGGACTACGACTGGTTGCACAGTAAAACCCGGGATGAATGTATTTTGTATCAAATCCGAATACGAACTCAAGGCCTTCGTCTCACCAACATAAGAATAAACCGTCCTAACTATAGCCATCGACTGCACATGCGTTAAGTTAGAAAAGCAGCTGCGATTCCAAAAGAATCGAAAAATACATTTCACCCCATTTAAAAGCTTAGTAACTTATGAAAGCATTTACCTGCTCGGCGATTATACCAGCACTTGCGTAGGATTCGCGACTCTTGGAGGTGAGTCCCGTGAGGGTATACGCATATAAACCCAAGTTGGAAGGAAATTAGAGCTCTTACACTATGGTTTTTCCCTCAAGAAATAAAAAAAGCCGAGGAAATCGATTGCTAGAAGCTTTTCTCTGCATTCAACTCCTAGAAAGCATATTTCGATATCCCGACGGACGGCCCGAGCGGGAACAGTTTCGAGGAAGGAAGGGTAAGAAGAAGGCTTGTCGGAGACCACTTCAAAATTCGTTTGAATAATCAAGCAAAAATGGACATGGGATTTTCAATTGAAAGAGAGAAACGGAGAAAGGCTAGGGATCAGATGCGAGAAGAGAAGGAATCGGGAAGGGTTTGATTTGGGGATCTGGGTAATAATATTTATTTTATGATTTATTTTAAATAAAAATAATAGATTTTCTACACACTATTTAAAAAGTGTTGTTATACATGGGGAAAAACGCTAATAGACAATGCTTTTAAAAGCGTTGTCTTTGACCCCAAAAAAAGTCTATTCCACAACGCTTTGTAAATAAAGCGTTGTCTTTCATAAATAAAAAACATATAACGACAAGGCTTTTTACTAAAAGCGTTGTCTTTCAAAAAAATACAACACTTTTCACTAAAAGTGTTGTCTTTTAAGTGTTGTGTTAGTGCATTTTTCTTGTAGTGATAATCCTAGCGAACCACGTTTTCGGAAATCCCGAAATTACCGTAATCTGCTATGCAACAAAGGAAAAAGCTTAGATCCTAGCCATCTTCACCCCCAAGCCACGAGCCAACCTGACCTTAGGGACCCTCACACACACCCCTACACTCCTGACAGCAGTTGGAACCATCCCTTTCCATCAAAACATGATCATGCACATGTAATTCAAGCAAAAGCATGAGATATGCATGTTCTAACCATGGATCTTCAAGATTTTCGAAAAATATATTCAACAATCAATGAAATATGACATAAATAGCTTATATGGTGTCAAATAAGAGAATTCAACATATCTTTCACCAAGATTTAAATGAAAAACGAAACTCTTGATGCTTTTACGACGCTCCGGGACGAACGGATGTCCAAACCAATGTAAAAACCTCAAACTCACGGTTATGGAGGCTGAAGAAGAAGATGAAGTAGGCTGATAGGGATTGGGGATGGCGGCTAGGTGTTTAAACTTGGGATGGTGGTAGCAATTAGGGTTATAAATTATGGAATAATTACATTAACTAATATACCATAAAATAAAATTTAAAACTCCTAAATAACATAATAATTTGATGTTAAAACAATAATCCCGAAATATTGAATTAAGGGATTTTTAAAAGTCCCAAAAAGTCATTAAATGGCTTATTTCGGAGAAAAATGGAATACGATATATATATATATATATATATTATTAATACTATATTTTTTATGAAATAATACCTTAAAATAATATTTTAAGGCTCATAAAAATCTCATAAAATATTTTGGATAAAAATCCAACATCACGTTCGTCCACGGTCCCGTCTACGCGATCAAATAAATCATTTACCCAAAAATCTATAAATTCCATAATTGCGGGTTGAATGCTAAAATAAACTTTAAATCATACATATAATTCACATAATATCACATAAAATCATTTAACCCAAATTGCTAAATTTTATAAATTATTTTCCTAATTATGCATGCAGATTTACGTAGGAAAAATACCGGGTGTTACAATTCTCCCCCCCCCCCCCCCTCTTAAACTGAATTTCGTCCTCGAAATTAAAGTACTTACCCAAACAACTCCGGATAGATATTTCTCATGTCGGCCTCAATCTCCCAAGTATCTTCCTCCTCAGAGTGATTCAGTCACTGGACCTTGACCATCGGTATGACTCTCATCCTAAGCCTCCGCTCCTCACGAGCCAAAATCCGTACTGGACTCTCCTCGAATGCTAGCTCTGGCATCAACTGTAAAGACTCATAATCCAGAACATGCGACGGATTCGAGATATACCTCCGAATCATGGACACATGAAACAAGTTGTGCACTGCCCCAAGACCTGATGGTAGTGCCAACCGATAGGCCAACGTGTCAACTCTCTCCAAAATCTTGAATGAGCCAATGTATCTCGGATTAATCTTGCCTCTCCTACCAAAACGCATCACACCCTTCATAGGCGACACTTTCAAAAACACGTGGTCACCCACAGCAAACTCAAGATCTCGTCGTCGACCGTCAGCATAAGTCTTCTGATGACTATGTCCAGTCCTCATACAGTCACGAATCTGAGTCACAATATCTGCAGTCTGCTGCACTATCTCGGGTCCAAGTAGAACTCTATCCCCGACTTCATCCCAGTGCACAGGAGATCTGCATCTCCTCCCATAATGAGCCGCATAAGGATCCATACTTGTAGATGTCTGGTAACTGTTGTTATAGGTGAACTCCACTAGCGGTAGTCTCGATTCCCAAGAGCCATGGAAATCGATGACACAAGCCCTCAATAAATCCTCAAGGACCTGAATCACCCTCTCAGACTGACCATCTGTCTGGGGATGAAAAGCGGTGCTGAATAGTAACTTAGTCCCTAAAGCTGTGTGTAGACTCTTCCAAAATGTAGATGTGAATCTCGGATCTCTGTCTGACACAATCGACACAGGTATGCCATGCAGTCTAACAATCTCTCTTATATAAAGCTCTGCATACTGCGTCAAAGTGAAGGTAGTCCTCACCGGTAAGAAATGAGTTGACTTGGTGAGTCGATCAAAAATCACTCAAATCGTTGTACAACCCCTGGCACTCCTCGGAAGACCCACCACAAAATCCATCGCAATGTTCTCCCACTTCCATTCCGGAATGGGAAGAGGTCTAAGAAAACATGCTGGACGTTGATGCTCTGCTTTGACTTGCTGACAAGTCAAACAATCTGCTACAAAACGTCCTATGTCTCTCTTCATTCCAGGCCTCCCATACAAAGACTACAAATCTCGGTACATCTTCGTACTTCTGGGATGAATGGAGTATGGAGATGAGTGGGCCTCTGTCAAGATATCTGCCCTCAACTGATCGATGTTCGGTACCCACATCCTACCTCGGTACTAAACAATACCATCACGACAGTATAAAGGAGACTGCATGTGGCTTCATCCCTCTGCCTCATACGATGTAACTTCTCATCAGCAGGTTATCCATCTCTGATCTAATCTCGAAGAGTTGGCTGCACTATCAATGCTGATAAACTCGGTGTGTGCCCGCCCGAGTAGACCTCTAGATCAAACCTCTGAATCTCCCTCTGAAGTGGCAAATGCACTGATAAACATGATACCACTGATGTCTTCCGACTCAAAGCATCGGCCACTACATTATCTTTACTCGTGTAACGCCTGTTATGGATTATACCGAAGTGATCATGACGATAATATAATTGCGGAATAAAATAATCAACAAAAACACCAAATATTTACGTGGTTCACCCAATATAGGCTACGTCCACGGAGCTACTGCAATATTTATAACCGGAGAAATATTACAAGTGTATACAAAACACTATATCTCACCAAACCCAAACCCTGAGTATTACCGAGAAAATATTTATCTAACTCACTTAAGAGAACACTCAAGAAAACCCAATAAAACCTTTTATTTCTTTTTTCTATTTGCTCTCGATTTTGGGGTGAATAAAATGAAAGGGGAAGCTGCCTATTTATAAGCTCTCCTTAACGCGTGAATTAAATGCATCGCATTTAATCACTTCCCCAACCATTACCTATCATCTGCCACCATCCCACCAAACAAATCTCCCACTTGAAGACTTGATTTCAATCAGGGCTTCACACAGTCAATGCAGCAGCTCATGCCTCCTCTCTTATATTTGCAGTTCAACTAAAGTCGAACATAACTTCAGTTTGTCAGTGGTCACCGCCTTTGTGAACATATCAGCCGGATTTTTACTTCCAGGAATCTTTTCTAACATCAAGATTTCATCTTCCAAAACCGATCTGATGAAATGGTACCGAACCTGTATATGCTTCGTCCTAGCATGATAAACATTATTCTTTGCCAAATGAATAACACTCTGGCTTTCATAGTGTAATTTGCTATCCTCAAGCTTCTGACCCAACTCCTCAAGGAATTATCTCAACCATATCATCTCCTTGCTAGATTCTATCGCTTGCAACATACTCAGCTTAAGTAGTCAAAAGTGCAACAATCTTTTGCAACTTGGACACCCAGCTTACTGCTGTACCACCCAATGTAAACACATATCCAGTAGTACTCTTTCTACCGTCTAGGTCACCGCCCATGTCGGCATCGACGAATCCTTGTAAGTCCGAATTTGACTTTCTGAAGCACAGAGATGAATTGATAGTACCTTTTAAATATCTGAGAATCCACTTCACTGCTTCCCAGTGTTGTTTCCCTGGATTGCTCATAAACCTGCTCACAACTCCAACTACATGTTCTATGTCTGGTCTGGTGCAAACCATTGCATACATGAGGCTTTTGACAGCGGAGGCATAAGGAACCTTATTCATATAAGCATGCTCATGCTCCGTCGATGGTGATTGAGCTTTGGTTAGTTTGAAATGACTAGCCAAAGGAGTACTAACCGGTTTAGCTTCATCTATGTTGAATTTGCTAAGCACCTTTTTCACGTACTCTGCCTGAGATAACTTCAAGACTCCGTTCACCCTATCTCTTAAGATCCTCATTCCAAGAATTTGTTTTGCAGCTCCCAAATCTTTCATAGCAAATTCCTTTGATAACTCTCTCTTGAGCTTATCAATTTCCTCCAGACAAGATCCTGCTATCAACATGTCATCCACATATGGCAGTAGAATGATATAGAAACCATCAATCTTTTTCACATAACAATAGTGATCCCCCTGGCACTCAGGAAACCGTTGTAATTCATGAATCCGTCAAACTTCTTGTACCACTGTCTTGGAGCTTGTTTGAGACCGTACAAGCTCTTCTGAAGTTTGCACACCATTTTCTCTTTCCTTCGTACTTCAAATCCCTGTGGCTGTTTCATATAAATTTCTTCATCCAGATCACCATGAAGAAATACGGTCTTTATATCTAACTGCTCCAGATGTAAATCTTCCTTCGCCACTAGTCCAAGTACTGTTCTGATAGTGGTTAACTTCACTACTGGAGAGAAAATCTCGGTGTAATCAACACCTTCCCTTTGTTGAAAGCCTTTTATAACAAGTCTTGCCTTGTACCGTGTGCTGCCATCAACTTCTTCTTTGATCCGGTACACCCACTTGTTTTGTAATGCCTTCTTGCCTTCCGAAAGTACCGTCAATTTCCACGTCTGATTGGATGATAGTGAATTCATTTCATCATCCATGGCGAACTCCCACTTGATTTAATCATCATTTTTCATCGCTTCTTCGAAGGTCTTCGGTTCACCTTTATCAGTCAGCAAAATATAGTAAAGTGTAGGGGAGTATCTCTCAGGTGGTCTAATTGTTCTTGAAAATCTCATGAGTTCAATCAGCAGAGTTTGTGGATCAACTTTTTGTGCAGTTTCTTCTTCCTGGCTACTATCCTCCGACTCATTCATAGGAATATCTATCAATGGCACTTCATTTGACTTCTGGATTTCAGGACATTTATCTCCTGCTGCAATGTCTGACTTGTCCTTGTACAAAACTTGCTCATTGAAAATGACATCTCTGCTCCGAATGATCTTTCGATTTTGGTCATCCCAGAACCGATAACCAAACTCATTATCTCCATAACCAATAAAGAAACACTTCTTTGATTTCGGATCAAGTTTCGTTCTGTTGGCTGAATCGATGTGAACATATGAGAGACAACCAAACACTTTCAAGAATGAAAGGTTTACTCCTTTGCCGCTCCATACCTTCTCTGGTATTCTGCAATCTAGTGGTATCAAAGGTCCTCTGTTGATTAGATACGCTGCAGTGTTAACTGCATCAGCCCATAATGATTTCGGCAGTCCAGCGTGCAATCTCATGCTCCTGGCTCGCTCATTCAGGGTCCTTGGTAACGCTAAGTCGTATCACGCCCAAATTACCCAACTCAAATCAGATAACAAAATATGCAGCAGTGTGAGTAGGGATCGTTCTCACGAGGAAAGTGAAATTTAAATAGTGTTCTTAAAATACTGAAAATAATAAAAGGGGATTTTGGGAATTTTACTAAACTACTATTCAAGAATTAAAATAAAAAAGATTAATGAACTTAAGAGACTTGGTATCAGTCGACTACACCCTTGAAATTATTCATTCGATCATCGATTCCCTAAATATAATTAATTCACATTGCATATTCATCATTGGAAATTTAATTCCTGTTTCACCTTAATTTTAGTTAACTAGACACCAGTGTTCTAAGTTAATCCTTACCCCATAAATTAACCTGATACCAGCGATCTAGATTTAAATCCATGGTAGCATTCAAACGAGTAAAACTGATGAATCTAAACAACACATACACCAGCGGTTGTATTTAATCTAGTCAATTGTTGTTCCTACGATTTAACAAATTCAACAGCAGAAAATATTAATCATAGTTGCTTCACAAATCAGATGATTCAAACAATTACGAATTCGAATTCTAATTTAGCGATAGATTGTATAGCAAAATCCTAAGGTGATCAATCCTAAGATCTCACATACAAACATAACAATCAATCCAAAACAACTCTTGATACGCAATTTGGAATTAAACAATAAAAACTGAATCTCACGAATAAAATACTCAAGGGTTCGTCTTCCTCGACCAAGTACTAAAACTTAGCCACAACGATTCATGAATTTTCTAATTAAATTCATGAAAGAAAATTAAATCTAAGAAAAAGAAAAAAAACCTAGCCGCCAAGATGGTTCTTCAGCCTCCTCTGCGTCTCCTCTCTCTTTTCAATCCATATCTCACTCTAAAATTCAGGATATATCTTTTAAGTAAGGCTAGAGTCCTTAATAATAAAAATTCCTAAATTACAGATTTTTTCCCGAATAGCATGTCTTGCTCGATCAGCAAGATGTTGCGGATCGAGCGAGCAACTTTTCCGAACCTATTGTTTTCATATTTTTTTGGCCGCTCGATCCGCAACATGTTGCGGATCGAGCGAGCAACTTTTCTTCCAGCGAGCAGCGATTTTGAAAAAATCATATCTGAAGATCTAGCCGTCGGATTGAGCTGAAATTTGGACAGCAGCTTCAAAACATCTTGAATTTCATTCTGAATGGTGGAGATTGGATTTAAAGCTTTAAAAAATTAAAAATGATTTTTAGATCATTGCTGCTCCGTAATTCTTCTCTTGCGCAATAGCTTTTTCATCTTTTCCTTGACAAAACGCTATGTCCTATACAATAAACACGGGAGAGTGTAAAGTAGACACGATGTATGAAAAACCAACAAAAACTTAATTAAAACAAATGAATGCACTCACAAATGACAATAAAATGATAATAAAATATGAAACACAAACATGCCCATCAAATACCCCCACACTTAATTCTTGCTCGCCCTCGATCAAGTTATGCAAAAACAAAATGAAACAGAACAAACACATAAGCAAGAATGAGTATACACATCATAGCCTCAGAGAAAACCACTTTCATCTAAAATAAGCTCATAGCTACTCTCAATCGTCAATGATACACCTTCAGTCGAATGCGAACGTATGCGTGTGTCATGTTACCCCAATTACATGCAACTTCAAAAGACAAGTTTCAAAACTGTTCGCCGGCCTATAACAATTCAGTGTAAGTTTCACTTTTCAAGTGTCCATTCCTTCCAATGACCTCTATATATATTCACCTCTCTTGAGATAATGAATTACACACCTCCGGATTTTGCACCCGGTATTTCTTTAGCCCCAATAATTACCCGCTAACTTAGCTACAACTAAGACAGGATTAGAATTTCAATCTCCTCGTCTATAGCCCGGATGAAGCATCAACCCCATTTAATCCGCATACTTAGCCTTGAAATTAATCTTTTAGGATTAGGATTTCAATCTTTTCTAGGCCCGGATGGAGTTGTATGAAAAAAAAAAAATTCTAGGTGTGCCCAAGATCATAAGTGTCTTACTAGAGTCTCATCAAAATTCATAGAACACAATCAAGATCTACAACCCACATATTGTCGTGCAATAGTCCAACAGACATCCACGATATCTAATACATCGCTACACTTCACCGGTTAAACATGCGTGCTTAAAATATTCAACAAACAACTTCCGGTTTCTCATATCCAATCAAGAGTAAAAAATTTTCAAAAATTCATAATTTTTCAACTATCTCATCATAGGCTAGAAAGGATAGATTGAAAGAGTGGGTGCCCGGTGAGCCAACTTGTGGCTAAGGGCTTTGATGACTCTTTGTACAAACAATCTTTTGTTTAATATAATTTACACTTTTATTAATGGCAATGACTTTATCTTTCTTCATATTGTTATATTGTGATATACTATTGTTGTTTTGATAAAGACCTTGAATATACTATAGTGTATGTAAGATGTGGTAGAACATGGGGATGTCTATTATGAAACACATCTTATAGTCACTGTATATTCTAAACTGTTCCTAGTCGATTGAGCCGTCCGATAATAAAGATAAGGATCGCTCGAGTATGAGACTAGCATTTGCGATGCAGAGTACCACGTTTCATTGGTAGGGAACATAGAGATGTTCGAAGCATGCAAATGGATATTCATATGATGAATGATCGAACTACCCTATCCGGACTTTCCAAGTGGTTATCACTTATCGAGTGGATAAAGTCCGCGATTTTGGTTGTACACCATTAGTCCTTACTACTTGAGACATCATTGAGACTCTATATGCTAGTACTGTGCTTTGACTCGTTTACCGACTCTATTGGGGTCATCTGGTGTCGGGATTGGGTACAGTTACAACACATATAGGAGTCGATGCTTTGTTGTCAAGGATTCACCACATACTTGCGAGTGTGGATATCCTATGCGATCTGAGGAGATATTAGTGTGACGAATCTCTGGCCAGAGTACATGATGTGATTTAAGAAATGGTTTCTTAGTAGCACATGCGATGTCACTATTTGATCTTCAAGATGTATTGCATAGTTATCGAATCTCGAGCGACTCTCGATATACCAATGGTTGTTGATTCGATCGGGATATATGGATGAAGGGACCGTACTGTACGCTAACCAAAATCTACTGGTTCTTTTAGGCACTATCAGTGATACCTAGGGAATCATGGGGCGATGTTGCTAGGCGCTCATACCATGATTCGATGGGCAAGTCGAAAATTGTTGTTCCGAGTCACAAGGAGTTGTGAGCCCACGGCTAGCTGTATCCCTGAACCATTGAGGGTCACACAGTGTAATGGATTTTTAATCCCCGTTGAGATAGTTAAATTTAAAGAGTTAAATTTAATGAACGAAGAAGTTGGACTTCTTATTTAAGAGTAGAGGAGTAAGATTTCCTAAAATGACATAGGGATGGCCATTTTTGGAAATCACTGAATTCGGATTTAGAAAAATTTATCTTGACTTTAAAAGGTGCAGAAATGGTTTCTGTGCACATTGGTGAAATCGGTTTATCAATCGGAGTCACGATGAATTTTATATTAATTTCTGAACATGCGGGCTTTGCTTGTCGGGCTTGAACTTATGACTAATGGGCCCTAAGCTGTTAGTGGCCTACATTATAAATAAGTTATTGTAGTACAGAAATTACACACAACAGGTCACAAGGATTTTTCGAAAACCCTAGTTAATTTTCAAAAGGTGGCCGTCCCCCCCTCTCCCTCTACTCGAGAAAAATCCAGCCTGTGATTTTGAATTACAGTCTGGTTTAACGGATCAAATTCGTTAATTCTCTTCGTAGAAACTTCTGATAGATTTTCTAGTGCAATCTATCAGAGAGATTAAATATCCGTTCGTGGACCTGATTGAAGAACAGTTCGTCCATCAGTTCCAGGGATATACAACAAGAGCAGAGAAATCTGTTGGTGTCCAAAATCTCGATTCGAGATTAAAGGTAAAAATTTTATAATTGTTATTTAATTTTTACACACACAATTTAATCGTAAGGTTGATACCTATTATGGAATCGTTCCATAAAAAATTTTTAAACTTCCGCTGCACCGGGTATCAATCCTAATTGATCTGATCGCCGCGTTCTCCAACAGTGGTATCAGAGCCAGGTTGCTCAGATCAAGCGATTAAATTAATCGATTGTACAAAAATTTTATAGGCCTCGATTTTTGAAACAAAATAAATATTTTAAAAATAAAAATATTTTTTCGGGCAAAAACCCGGGCAGCGATTGGATCGCTGCCCCGGGCGGCGCACGGCGCTGCGCAGGGCGGCGCTCGGCGCTGCCCGGCCCGGGAATCTCCCGGGCGGCCCGCGGAAAAATTAATTTTTAATTTTTAAATTAAATTTTAATATGTTAAAATTCTATTTTTGGTCCGATCGAAAATTGTTTTGATTGGTCCACGAGGCGTCGGATCGAATTGTTCGAGTCCGAAAATTTTAAAATTGATTTTTGGATAAATTTGAATTTTTGGAAAATTTTAATATTTTATCCTTAAATTGAATTTTGAAATTAATTATTTTTGGTACAATTGATGATAAGATATGATCTTATGGATATATTGATAAAATATGTTTTTATGTATAAAATTGGATTTTATAGATAAAATATGATTTTATTTGATAAAAAGATAAAATATGATTTTGTATGCAAAATAAGATTTTATGTATGAAATATGATTTTATCCTTTTAAATTTAAATGTCATTACTTGTTATCCAATAAATTAATTTTGAATTAAATATTATTGGATAAGGATGATCGATTGCCATGACCAGATTTGTAGGTGTATGTTAGGAATTTACATTTGTTTTATTGTTGTTGGTTTTATTAATGGGCCTGGTTTATGGCCCAATATGAATGTCATATGTAATAAAAGTGGGCATGGTTTATGGCCCGTTCCCACCCCTTAAAATGTATCCCCTACTTGTCATTGTTATTTATTGTAAATACATTAGATTTAGTGGGAGATCAAGATTTGAAGACGGTGGTGGGCCCAGCAGACAATAAAGACAGAAGAAATGTAAATTGGAAGCAAATGTAATCGGATTGCATTGCATACTGCATATTACCTAGGATTGGACTAAGACTCGTGATTGGCAACCACGGGTCGATTAGAAATGGAATCGATCATCCTATATAATATGTGATATTATAGTTGTATGCATGTTTTATACAAAATTGTGTGAATCCGACAAGCATACAAAATTTTAAAAATGATGAGACAAATTTTATAATTAAAAATCCCTCATTTTAAATATGATTTAAAATTGATATCAAGATAAATAAATGAAATTTAAATTTGTTTAATGTTCCTACCTTCCATCAACGATCAATGTATGAGATGCTACCCGCGGATACGGTCCGGCTCATATTATTGGGGGGGCCCGTTCGTCGGAAAGCTGTACATTGGATCGACACATGTTGTAAGTTGGGTGGAACTCCCATGGGATCGGCTCATATTATTGGGGATCCACATGGCGACCGTCCATCACAACTTAATATTGATGGGTCATCTTGACATGTCACTATAATCGGCGTCATATTATTGGGCCCTTATTGGACATGAGGTAAAAACATGGAGGTTGCTTTTGAAGCAATTGGGCTCTACCTTTTGAAATTATGGTTGGCTGATATTATTCGAGACCATAGATTGTCAATTGGACTCCATGTTCTCACTAAGGAAAACAGTTTCCCGTTTTCACTAGAGGGTAGTGAAATCGTTAAAATAGTGGGAGTGAGATTCATAAAATAAATTTCTCCTATTTTATGTCTTAGTAAATTGCTTAAACAATCACTGATATTTGTCTGTTTCTTTTCAGTATTTCATAAGATGAATTCGCGTAATCCACTTTTCTCGATCCTCGAACAAAATAAGTTGACTGGCGCAAACTATACGGAATGGTTCCGTAAGTTGAAGATTGTCTTGACTTCGGAGAAGATGCTCTACGTGTTAGAAAAATCTCCTCCGAAGGAAGCACCAGCTGACGTAAGTCCGGAGGAGTTAGCCAAGCTTGATACATGGTGGGACCATGATATCAAGACCAAATGCTATATGCAAGCCTCGATGTCTGATGAACTCCAGAGGCGATTTGAGGACACCGTGAATGCTGCTGACATTCACGTTCAACTCAAGGAACTTTTTGGGGCTCAATCGAGGGCTGAAAGGTTCGCTACTGTAAAGGAGCTAATGACGTGTCGCATGCGTGAAGGGACTTCGGTCCGTGATCATGGGGTACGAGTAATTTGGCTCATACAGAAGTTGGTAACCCTTGATTTGGTGTTGGAGCATGAACTCAACGTGGACTTACTACTTCTGTCTCTTCCTTCTTCGTTTGACGGATTTGTGGTAAATTTCAATATGAACAAGATAGAGGCCTCCCTTGAAGAGATGGTCAATAGCTTGTGACATATGAATCCACATTAAAGAAGGATAAACCGGCTTTCTTGGTGGGCTCCTCTTCTTCTGCTAAGAAGGGGCCAAGTACAAAGGGTAAGAAACGTTCTGCCCCACCCAAAAAAATCAAACCCGAGAAGAAGTACAAGACAAAGGCTTCAAACATGGAAAAATCCAAGGATGTTTGCCATTACTGCAAGAAGCCCGGTCATTGGAAGCGTAACTGCAAGGAATATCTAGAGCAGTTGCGAACTGCGAAGGGTATGTTCTATATTGAAATAAATGTTTCACTTAATACTACTTCTTGGGTATTGGATACCGGATGTGGATCTCACATTTGCAATGATTTGCAGGTGATGACAAGAAGTCGCAGGCTTAGGATGGGTGAGACCCAGCTGAGGCTCGGAAATGGTTCCAGAGTTGAAGCAAAAGCCGTAGGAGATGTTTATTTAATTTTGCAGAACGGTTTTAAGTTACTTTTAAGAGATGTTTTATTTGTTCCGGATTTGATTAAAAACATTATTTCTGTTTCTATGCTTGATAGAGATGGTTATTCTTGCAATTTTGTGAATGGGATTTGCAATATTTACAAGAATGAATGTTTAATTGGAAATGGACAACTTGAAAACGATCTATACAACTTAAAACTAAAAGACGTTCCAATAAATTATGTTGATAAACCGGCAACAACAAACAAAAGGAAAATCGATAGCCAAAACCCGGCAAACCTTTGGCACGCTAGGCTAGGTCATATTTCCTCAAGGAGGATGAACAAGCTAGTGGGAGAGGGCATGTTTGATATGTCTGATATTAACTCTCTACCTACTTGTGAATCCTGCCTAAAAGGAAAAATGACTAAATCTCCTTTTAAGGGGAAACCTGAGCGTAGTCAAAATCTGTTGGATTTGATCCATACAGATGTTTGTGGTCCATTTAGAGTTGGGACTCAATATGGCCACACCTACTTCATTACCTTTACTGATGATTATTCAAGGTATGGGTATTTATATTTAATGAAATATAAGTCTGAAGCATTTGAAAATTTCAAAGAATTCAAGGCTGAAGTAGAAAACAAGCTAGGTAAAAGTATTAAATCACTTCGATCGGATCGAGGTGGAGAATACTTGAGTACCGAGTTTTTGGACTATCTAAAAGAGAATGGGATTCTCTCTCAGTGGACTCCTCCTATGACACCACAGCTTAATGGTGTATCGGAGCATCGTAATCGAACTTTGTTGGACATGGTTCGATCCATGATGAGCTTCACTGAGCTTCCACCTTCGTTTTGGGGCTATGCGCTTGAAACGGCGGTATTGTTGTTGAACAACGTCCACACTAAAGCAGTGGACAAAACACCATACGAGTTATGGAATGGCAAAGCTCCTAAGTATTCGTACTTGAGGATTTGGGGATGTCCTGCTTACGTGAAGCGGACAGTGGGAGATAAGTTGGATAGTCGATCCAGCTTATGTTATTTTGTAGGGTATCCGAAGAATTCAATCGGATATTATTTCTATTATCCTGCTGAAACAAAGGTGTTTGTTTCAAGGAATGCCACCTTCTTGGAGAAGGAGTTCTTATTGGATAAGAAAGGCGAGATGATGGAACTCGAAGAAATTCGAGAAGAACCCGAAATGCAAAATAACGATCCTACACCTCAGGAACCATTGCTGGACACGCCTATACCTAGAAGATCCGAGAGGACTTCTAGACCTCCTATTCGATATGGTCTTCTTCTTGAAGGGGATCAAGATGAACCCGATGTTGGATGTGATCCAAGAAACTTCAAGGAAGCAATTTCTGATGCGGATTCAAATTTATGGCTTGAAGCTATGCAGTCGGAAATAGATTCAATGCATACAAACCAAGTTTGGTCTTTAGTAGATCCTCCCGATGGAATTGTTCCAATAGGGTGTAAATGGATCTACAAGAGAAAGCTTGGGCCTGATGGTAAGGTATTGACCTACAAGGCGCGATTGGTGGCAAAAGGTTATACTCAAAGACAAGGAGTTGACTATGATGAAACCTTTTCACCAGTTGCAATGTTCAAGTCCATAAGAATCCTTATTGCCATAGCTGCATGGTATGACTATGAGATATGGCAAATGGATGTGAAGACTGCTTTTCTTAATGGAGACATTAAGGAAGAAATCTATATGAAGCAGCCTGAGGGGTTTACATCCATGGGAAGCGAGCATAAGGTATGCAAGCTTCAGAGATCAATTTATGGTCTAAAACAAGCATCAAGAAGTTGGAACCAAAAATTTGATGAAACAATAAAAGATTTTGGTTTCATCAAGAATCCGGAGGAACCATGCGTGTACAAGAAAGTAGTTAAGGATTCTGTGACATTCTTAGTACTTTATGTTGATGACATCCTACTCATTGGGAATGATGTAGGGATGTTGCAGTCAACAAAGATATGGTTATCAAGTAGATTCTCGATGAAGGATTTGGGTGAGGCATCCTATATTCTAGGGATACAGATCTATAGAGATAGATCTAAGAGAATGATAGGACTCACTCAATCAACCTACATCGACACCATATTGAAACGGTTTTCAATGGATGGGTCCAAGAGAGGACATCTACCCATGTGTCATGGAGTTTCTCTATCCAAGTCTATGTGTCCCAAGACTGATGAAGAGATAGAGAAAATGACACATGTACCATATGCGTCAGTCATAGGTAGTATCATGTATGGGATGATATCTACCAGACCGGATGTAGCATTTGCTCTGAGTGTCACGAGCAGATATCAAGCTAATCCCGGTCAAATGCATTGGAAAGCCGTGAAGGACATTCTTAAGTACTTACGAAGGACTAAGAATATGTTCATGGTATATGGAGGAAGAGAACTAAAATTGGAAGGCTATACCGACTCTAGCTTCCAAAGTGACGTGGATGACTCGAAGTCAACCTCTGGATTTGTGTTCATGCTCAATGGCGGTGCTGTCTCTTGGAAGAGTTCCAAGCAGGACACCACAGCGGATTCCACCACTGAAGCAGAATACATTGCAGCATCAGCTGCTGCTAAAGAGGCCGTTTGGATGAGGAATTTCGTCCAAGAGTTGGGCGTCATTCCTGAAGCTGTTGTTCCAGTCCCGGTGTACTGTGACAACACGGGCTCCGTTGCTCAGGCAAAGGAACCAAGGTCTCATCAAAGATCCAAACACGTACTGAGGAAATACCACATCATCCGGGAGATTGTGGAAAGAGGAGACATCACTGTCGAAAGAGTGGCCTCTGCAGACAATATCGCTGATCCACTTACTAAGCCCTTGCCAGGACCATTATTTGACAAACATCGCGAAGCAATGGGTCTACGTAGTATGACTAGTTGGCTTTAGGGCAAGTGGGAGATTGAAAGAGTGGGTGCCCGGTGAGCCAACTTATGGCTAAGGGCTTTGATGACTCTTTGTACAAACAATCTTTTGTTTAATATAATTTACACTTTTATTAATGGCAATGACTTTATCTTTCTTCATATTGTTATATTGTGATATACTATTGTTGTTTTGATAAAGACCTTGAATATACTATAGTGTATGTAAGATGTGGTAGAACATGGGGATGTCTATCATGAAACACATCTTATAGTCACTGTATATTCTAAACTGTTCCTAGTCGATTGAGCCGTCCGATAATAAGGATAAGGATCGCTCGAGTATGAGACTAGCATTTGCGATGCAGAGTACCACGTTTCATTGGTAGGGAACATAGAGATGTTCGAAGCATGCAAATGGATATTCATATGATGAATGATCGAACTACCCTATCCGGACTTTCCAAGTGGTTATCACTTATCGAGTGGATAAAGTCCGCGGTTTTGGTTGTACACCATTAGTCCTTACTACTTGAGACATCATTGAGACTCTATATGCTAGTACTGTGCTTTGACTCGTTTACTGACTCTATTGGGGTCATCTGGTGTCGGGATTGGGTACAGTTACAACACATATAGGAGTCGATGCTTTGTTGTCAAGGATTCACCACATACTTGCGAGTGTGGATATCCTATGCGATCTGAGGAGATATTAGTGTGACGAATCTCTGGCCAGAGTACATGATGTGATTTAAGAAATGGTTTCTTAGTAGCACATGCGATGTCACTATTTGATCTTCAAGATGTATTGCATAGTTATCGAATCTCGAGCGACTCTCGATATACCAATGGTTGTTGATTCGATCGGGATATATGGATGAAGGGACCGTACTGTACGCTAACCAAAATCTACTGGTTCTTGTAGGCACTATCAGTGATACCTAGGGAATCATGGGGCGATGTTGCTAGGCGCTCATACCATGATTCGATGGGCAAGTCGGAAATTGTTGTTCCGAGTCACAAGGAGTTGTGAGCCCACGGCTAGCTGTATCCCTGAACCATTGAGGGTCACACAGTGTAATGGATTTTTAATCCCCGTTGAGATAGTTAAATTTAAAGAGTTAAATTTAATGAACGAAGAAGTTGGACTTCTTATTTAAGAGTAGAGGAGTAAGATTTCCTAAAATGACATAGGGATGGCCATTTTTGGAAATCACTGAATTCGGATTTAGAAAAATTTATCTTGACTTTAAAAGGTGCAGAAATGGTTTCTGTGCACATTGGTGAAATCGGTTTATCAATCGGAGTCACGATGAATTTTATATTAATTTCTGAACATGCGGGCTTTGCTTGTCGGGCTTGAACTTATGACTAATGGGCCCTAAGCTGTTAGTGGCCTACATTATAAATAAGTTATTGCAGTACAGAAATTACACACAACAGGTCACAAGGATTTTTCGAAAACCCTAGTTAATTTTCAAAAGGTGGCCGTCCCCCCCCTCTCCCTCTACTCGAGAAAAATCCAGCCTGTGATTTTGAATTACAGTCTGGTTTAACGGATCAAATTCGTTAATTCTCTTCGTAGAAACTTCTGATAGATTTTCTAGTGCAATCTATCAGAGGGATTAAATATCCGTTCGTGGACCTGATTGAAGAACAGTTCGTCCATCAGTTCCAGGGATATACAACAAGAGCAGAGAAATCTGTTGGTGTCCAAAATCTCGATTCGAGATTAAAGGTAAAAATTTTATAATTGTTATTTAATTTTTACACACACAATTTAATCGTAAGGTTGATACCTATTATGGAATCGTTCCATACAAAATTTTTAAACTTCCGCTGCATCGGGTATCAATACTAATTGATCTGATCGCCGCGTTCTCCAACATAGATATCATCCTTTACTTATGCACACAAAACACACATGAAACAATTTACGAACTATATGCAAATATGAAACAAAAAACAAATGCATGACAAAATACCAAATACTGAATTCACCACCCCCACACTTATCTAAAGCATTGCCCTCAATGCTCTAGCACTAAAAACACAACACACAACAAAAATAACAAAATGATAACGAGATTCAAAATTAAAACAGAACTCCCCTGGTTCAAGTGTTGGCGTTGTCATTCTCTTTGGCCTCTGGCTAAATAATGAGAGACTCATATTGAAAATTGGTCTGCAGATGGGGCGGCTAGGTTCCTGAAAACAATGAAAATAAAACACAAGAACTAAATGAACGAGAAAAACTAAATAAAAGAAAGAATAATGGGTTGCCTCCCAGCCAGCGCTTGATTTTTAGTCGTCGGCTTGACCCTCAGAAGCACTCCTCAAATAGTGGCTGACGCCCAAAATAAGTGTCATATGACACCACAAATGGGTCTTTGTTCCATGTGCCCTCAAACTTGGCTAGATATAAACAGTTTAAGCTCATCACCTCAACAACACTCCATAGCTGGTAAACATAGGAAGATGACATCTCTGCAGGCTCTCGGAAACCAAAATATTTTGAAACTGGTACTCCATCATACGCTGTTTCTTCCAGTACATCTTTCGACTGAGGTTCAATAAGAAAAGAAGACTCAAACGCCTCTAAATCTTCAGCATGATTTGATTCGCACTCCCAATCCTGGTTCTCTGAGTCATCATCATCGAACCAAATCGGGTTGGTCACTGCTTGAGTATCTTGCTTCACTTCTTGTTCTTGGTGTTCCTGGACGATTGATCTCTTGATATTCTCTATGTGTTCCACAAGGTCGCATCTAGACTTTTCAGATCTTTTATAGTTTCCACAGTCGATGCCACAAGCTTGCTCATGATATCTTCCAGCGGATTTAAGATCAACTGTGAACAACTTCCCTCCTCCTTTTGAAGCTCGAATGGTTGGTCTGTAAATTTTGGGTATTGAGATTGTGAATATCAGTAATAGTCAAACTCGACCATATCATCCAATAGGCGTCTCATAGTATCATCATCTCGGAAAAATATTAAAATACCGATTGTGAAAGCTCCATCAATTACCCATCTTCTTGTCACTGCATCCAAACCATCAAAAAAATATGTAAGGAGAGAATAGTTAGAAAAATCATGATACCGGAAGATAGTTTCCCAATCTTTGAATCTCTTCCATGCTGCGTAGAATGGCTCTCCGTGTTTCTGGGTAAACTTGTGAATACTTGTCGATTTAACATCTCGAAGTATTACACCATAAAAATCCTCCTTCGACTATGCAAAATTCTTTCTATCTCTAGGTCGTATGGAAATTGTTCTTCTTCCGAATATTCACCTGCACGCATGAACAAAACAGAGTAGCACTAGGAGGAATAATAAAAATAAAACAAAAATAAAAAAACAAATAAATTAAACGCCTTTCCTCGGCAACGGCGCCAAAATTTGGTAACGCTAAGTCGTATCATGCCCAAATTACCCAACTTAAATCAGATAACAAAATATGCAGCAGTGTGAGTAGGGATCGTTTCCACGAGGAAAGTAAAATTTAAATAGTGTTCTTAAAATACTGAAAATAATAAAAGGGGATTTTGGGAATTTTACTAAACTACTATGCAAGAATTAAAATAGAAAAGATTAATGAGCTTAAGAGACTTGGTATCGGTCGACTACACCCTTGAAATTACTCATTCGATCATCGATTCCCTAAAGATAATTAATTCACATTGCATATTTATCATTCGAAATTTAATTCCTGTTTCACCTTAATTTTAGTTAACTAGACACCAGTGTTCTAAGTTAAGCCTTACCCCATAAATTAACCTGATACCAGCGATCTAGATTTAAATCCACGGTAGCATTCAAACGAGTAAAACTGATGAATCTAGACAACACATACACCAGCGGTTGTATTTAATCTAGTCAATTTTTGTTCCTACGATTTAACAAATTCAATAGCAGAAAATACTAATCATAGTTGCTTCACAAATTAGATGATTCAAACAATTACGAATTTGAATTTTAATTTAGCAATAGATTGTATAGCAAAATCCTAAGGTGATCAATCCTAAGATCTCACATACAAACATAACAATCAATCCAAAAAAACTCTTGATACGCAATTTGGAATTAAACAATAAAAATTGATTCTCACGAATAAAATACTCAAGGGTTCGTCTTCCTCAACCGAGTACTAAAACTTAGCCACAACGATTCATGAATTTTTTAGCAAAATTCATGAAAGAAAATTAAATCTAAGAAAAAGAAGAAAAACCTAGCCGCCAAGATGGTTCTTCAGCCTCCTCTGCGTCTCCTCTCTCTTTTCAATCCATATCTCACTCTAAAATTCAAAATATATATCTTTTAATTAAGGCTAGAGTCCTTAATAATAAAAATTCCTAAATTACAGATTTTTTTCCAAACAGCATGTCTCGCTCAATCGGCAAGATGTTACGGATCGAGCGAGCAACTTTTCCGAACCTATTGTTTTCATATTTTTTTGGCCGCTCGATCCGCAACATGTTGCGGATCGAGCGAGCAACTTTTCTCCCAGCGAGCAGCGATTTTGAAAAATTCATATCTAAAGATCTAGCCGTCGGATTGAGCTGAAATTTGGACAAAAGCTTCAAAACATCTTGAATTTCATTCTGAACGGTGGAGATTGGATTTAAAGCTTTAAAAAATTAAAAATGATTTTTAGATCATTTCTGCTCCGTAATTCTTCTCTTGCGCAATAGCTTTTCCATCTTTTCCTCGACAAAATGCTACGTCCTATACAATAAACACGGGAGAGTATAATGTAGACACGATGTATGAAAAACCAACAAAAACTTAATTAAAACAAATGAATGCACGCACAAATGATTATAAAATATGAAACACAAACATGCCCATCAGTCCTGTTCATCCTCTCAGCTACACCATTCTGTTGAGGTGTACCAGGAATGGTTTTCTCCATCTTGATCCCGTTTTGTGCACAATACTTCTTGAACTCAAAATCTTCATATTATCCTCCATTATCAGACCGTAAACACTTCACCTTCAAGTTGGTCTCATTCTCCACCATGGCTTTCCACCTCTTAAAGGTTTCGTAAACATCAGATTTATTTTTCAAAAAATAAACCCAGACCTTCCTGCTCGAATCATCAATAAATGTGACATAATATCGTGAGCTTCCAAGGGATGTCACAGGAGATGGCCCCCACACGTCAGTATGAACCATCTCCAACTTTGCTGCTTTTGGTTCTCTACCGCCTTTCGAAAAGCTCACCTTTTTTTTGCTTTCCAAGAACACAACTTTCACACAGTTTGTGTTCGATAGTTTTTAACTCCGGTAACTTCCCTTTTGATATCAACATCTTCATTTCATTCTCACTCATATGTCCAAGTCTACAGTGCCATAGACTTGAGTTAGCTCTAGCATCCACAGCTGCAAACATGTCTCTGCAACTGGAAGTCATGTAGAGGGTTTCAGTCTTCTGTCCTTGAGCAACAATCATGGCTCCTTTGGTCACTTTCCAAGAGCCATCACCAAAGGTCACTTTATGGCCTTCGTCATCAAGCTGTCCCACTAAGATCAGATTTCGAGTCAACTTTGGTACATGCCTCACTTTGTTGAGCTTCCACATGGATCTGTTTGACATTTTCAAACTGATATCACCCATACCAGCTATTTCTAATGGTTTTCCATCAGCCAAGAAAACTTTTCTGTAATTACCAGCAATGTAATTACTAAACACATCACGATCACCGGTGGTATGAAATGAATCTCCCGAATCCATAACCCATGAATCAATCGGGTTTTCCATGGATATTACTAAGGCATCATGTACATCCTCAGTAACAACATTTGCATTATTCTTGGGTGCTCTGCAGTCCTTTTTCATGTGGCCAGTTTCACCACAGCTCCAGCACTTCAATTTCTTTTCAAAGGTATTTTTGTCTTTTCCAGTTCTTGATTTGGATCTGCCACTCCATTGGTTAGAACTTTTTTCGCTACTCCTGCCCCTACTTCTGTTTTCGAGATTTAGGGAAGATCTCGATGATGTTTCTTCTCCCGAATCCCTCCTGCGAACTTCTTCACCAAGGATTCGATCTCTGACATCATTGAATTTTAACTTTCCTTTTCCAGCAAAATTGCTAACCGCTGCCCGCATCGGCTCCCAAGCATTTGGTAAAGATGCCAAAAGAATAAGTGCTCGAATTTCATCATCAAATTTAATTTCAACCGATCTTAGTTGGGAAACAATTGTGTTGAATTCATTGATGTGTGCTGCCACCGAAACACCTTCCTCCATCTTCAAGTTGAATAACTTTTTCATGAGGAACACTTTATTATTTGCTGATGGATTCTCATGCATGTCCGACAAAATGAACATCATCTCCTCCGTGGTTTTTGCCTCAGCCACGTTGTGGGCCACATTCTTTGTTAGGGTCAATCGTATTACCCCTAACACTTGTCGGTCAAGAAGCTCCCACTCATCCTCCTCCATCTTTTCTGGCTTCACTCCGGATAGAGGTTGATGCAACTTCTTGTTATACAGATAATCTTTAATCTGTACGCCAGAACGTGAAATCTGTACCATCGAACTTATTGATTCCTGGTCCCGATTCGTCATTTCCGGCCATCGCTTCTCATGCCTTAATAAAATTTCAAAAAATCTTTTCTTATGTGGAAGATCAGACAAAGCTGCAACCACAGAGCATACTCAAAATTTTAAGAAATTTTTCACCAAGGCTCCCGGACATCGTAACAGCTCTGATACCAGTTGTTATGGATTATGCCGGAGTGATCATGACGATAAGATAATTGCGGAATAAAATAATCAACAAGAACACCAAATATTTACGTGGTCCACCCAATATAGGCTACGTCCACGGAGCTACTGCAATATTTATAACCGGAAAAATATTACAAGTGTATACAAAACACTATATCTCACCAAACCCAAACCCCGAGTATTACTGAGAAAATATTTTTCTAACTCATTTAAGAGAACACTCAAGAAAACCCAAGAAACCATTTTATTTCTTTTTTCTATTTGCTCTCGATTTTGGGATGAATAAAATTAAAGGGAAAGCTGCCTATTTATAGGCTCTCCTTAACGCGTGAATTAAACGCATCGCATTTAATCACTTCCCCAACCATTACCTACCATCTTCCATCATCCCACCTAACAACGCCTAAAATTTCGTTCGCGCTAAACCGTAATGCATAATTAGGAGATTTAATTATTTAAAATAGAATAAAATAATAATAAAATAATTTAAGGGGTTAAACGACTTTTATTTGTCTTGTTTATGTGTTTTAGATTATTTAGAATTTTTAATCCGAGTATTTTAAGAGTTATGAATTTTTAAAAAAAAATATTATTTTTGATCGCGTAGACTGGACAGAAAAAAAAAATATTATTTTTGGGCTAATCTTATTTCATCCATCCTTAGCTCATACTTTTAATTTTTTTTGGAACATGACCCATTTGAATCATTATTTGGGCCAAAAGTGGAAGCCCTAGTGTCTTCACTTTTCCATCACCATTTTCATCCCCTCGCCATCGTTCCTGAAGAAAGCAGGGAGCAGCTTAGCCTTCGTTCTTCATCTGCACACACTTCAGCAAATCTCGAGTAAAATTTCTAGATTTTTGCGGAATCGCTTTCGGCTCGTCGCAAGCTTCGATTTCCTACATTTTATTCTTCGGTTTAGGCATGCTCATTCTTCTTTCTTGTGCACTGTTTGGATCGATATTACAATTACTTAGTGATCTGAAATCCGTGCTTGTGTATGTGTGGATTGGAGCTCATGATTTTGCGATTTATGCACTTGTTTACATCGTTTTCTTTTCTTTTGATGGCTGGTTCGACTTGGTTGCTGGTCGGTGGCTGAGTAGTGACCTTGTAGGGGGCGGGTTCGAAGGAGGAAGGGTGGTCTGATTGTGGTTCATGGTCGGAGGAGGCTGAGCTAGAAGCCGAAGGGATTGATTTTGTTGGATGAGAAGGGTTCCCTGTGCGTGTGTTGCGTGGGATTTCTTTGACACTTGGCCGAGCCATGTATCCCATAGCTCAAGCCAGGGCTGAGTAAGGTTAGCTCGGCAGGACTCTGGGGCGGTCCTGTCAGCCATGTATCCCATAGCTCAAGCCAGGGCTGAGTAAGGTTAGCTCGGCAGGACTCTGGGGCGGTCCTGTCAGCGCGGCTCGGCCAAGGGTGGCCGGAGCAGGGTGGCTGAGAAGGAGAGGCTAGAGGTGATCGGCCGAGGTGGTGCAAGGGAGATGAGGGTGAGACGTGGGTTGGGTTCTTCTGTTGGGCTAGGATTTGGCCTGGGTCATAGTGGGTTGTACGGGTCAAGTTCGGGTGTCTGATTCGGGTCGGGTCGGGTTAACAGTCCGGGTCAAGTAGGTCTAGTGTCTAAATTTATATTTTGGGCTTAACACTATTTCTTTTTTTTTTTTCTGGGCTCAAATAGTTAAATTAAAATCTTGGGCTTAAGTGTGATACTCGATTGAATCCTATACTTTAGGCTTGAATTAAATTTTATTGGGCATGTTAATTTAATTAAGTTTACGTGGGCCAAAAGAATTAAATGTTTGGGTCTAAAGTGTCAATGGACTTAAGGTATTATTAGACTTAGGTTGAATTTTAATTGGGCTTGAGAGAATTAAATGGTTATTAGGACATACTTAGTTTCATGTCTTAAGTTAAGGGGCAACAACTCAAATCAGCCATGTCAAACTAAATGGTCCGTAAATATATATTTAACAGACATATATTTAATATTTTGATATGAATATTATTTTTATGAAAGAAATTAAAATATAAATAAAAAAGAGCCAAAAGGGCAACGTTTACCACCCACAGCCAAATTTTCTTTTTTTTTTTAATATTTAGTTATATTATTTATTTTTATTCAAATTTTTGGGATTTTTTTGCAAATTTTTTTTCCTCTTTTATTTTTTTTATTATACATTTCAAATCATTTTTGTATCTTTTTATTTTCTTATATAATTTTATTATGCTTGGAAAAAATAAAAAAAAATGAAGAACGATATTAAATATATACAAACATTTAAAAATATCATAAATTATATGTAAAGTTAAAAAAATCAAATTAATCGAAACATTGGAAATTAAATTTAATTAATAATTGAATATTAGATTTTTTATCATAATAAAACATATTATAGTTGGACAAATTAAAAATAGAAAAATATTATAAATATATATATTTTAAATTATAATAAATTATATGTAAAGTTTAAAAAAATCAAAATATAAATTATTTATAATTCGTTAATTCAGTTAACCAATTTTTTTTTAATAAAAACCAATAACCGAGCTGAATTAATCGAAATTTTTTAGAACTAAAATCAAATATCTGAATTAATCAAACTAATCAGTTTTTGAATTCATTCAATGGGTTAATTCGATTTAACTAATACAATATTCATCCATAATATTAATTCGTTGGTGTATTATTATATAGCATTGAAATATAAATTATAAGAAAATAATGTTACAAAAAAATAATAAGATAAAATAATAAGATTTTTTAAAAAAATTAAAATGTATAATAAAAAAGACCTAAAAGTAAATAAAAATTAATAATAAAGAGAGAAAAACCCCAAAAATATAAATAAAAATTAATAATTAAATTTTTAAAAAGAAAAAAGAAAAAAAAGAAGGAAATTTGGCCGTGGGGTAAACGTTGCCGTTTTACCCCCACAGCATCCCCTACTGTGGCTCCAAACCCGAAAATTAAGGGCCAATGCTGCAAACCCATTAATGTAGAACGAAACAGATCCTTTATAAATAAATCTTTTCACAACCCAAGAAAATTCAGATATCCGTAGAAAGTTTTTTGGATTAAACATGGAGTTTTGGTTTGTAACAATTGTTTCTCTCTGTATCTCAGCCTTACTGAGCTCTTTCTTCAATCTTTTCAAGAAAAACTTTCCGCCGGGGCCGCCTAGTTTGCCTCTGGTTGGCAATTTGATGTGGCTACGCCACCCTATTTCGGAGTTGGAATCCGTCCTCCGCCGTCTCAAGACTCGATACGGCCCCCTCATGACGGTGACCGTCGGCCCTCGGAAGCTTGTGTTCGTCGGAAGCCACTCCCTGGCTCACATTGCGCTGATACAGAAAGGTGCCGTCTTCGCCGACCGGCCATCTCCCCCTGCCACCAGCAAGATTCTCAACAGAACCCGGATGGTGATCAACTCCACCGCTTACGGCCCCACATGGCGCCTCCTCCGCCGCAACCTAATGCACGAGATCCTCCACCCCGCCCGGGTGAAATCCTACTCCAAGTCCCGCCAGTGGGTTCTCTCCCTTCTGATCGATCGCCTGGTTGATGCATCGAAATCGGAGTCTTCCGTCTCGCTGATCGATCATTTCCAGTACGCCATGTTCTGCCTTTTGGCGCTCATGTGCTTCGGAGACAAGCTGCAGGAGACCCAAATCAAGGAACTCGAATCGGCGCAACGCGGATTCCTTCTCAGCGACAGACGATTCGAGTTGATCAACTTGTGGCCTCGATTGGGTAAAATCCTGTTCCGCAATCGTTGGAAGGAGCTCCTTAAACTGCGTCTGGAGCTGGAGAATGTGTTGATCCCTCTTATTAGGTCCCGAATCCAAGCCAAACAACAGAGGATCTCTTATCATCAGGAAGATGTGACAGCATATGTGGACACATTGGTTGATTTGCAACTTCCGGAAGAAAACAGGAAACTGGATGAATTTGAAATGGCCGGGCTATGCAGCGAATTTTTTAATGCGGGCACCGATACCACATCCACGGCGCTGCAATGGATAATGGCTAATCTTGTCAAATACCCCCACATCCAAGCCAAGCTTTACCACGAGATGGTCAGCATCGTGGGACACCCGAAAAGCATTCAGCGGGAGATGATCGAGGAAGAGGACGCACAGAAAATGCCATACCTCAAAGCAGTCGTATTAGAAGCCTTGCGGCGACACCCACCGGCTCATTTCGTTTTGCCCCACAAGGTGACACAGGACGTCGAATTGGGTGGTTACGTGATCCCTCGAGATGCCATGGTGAATTTTATGGTGGCCGATATGGGTTGGGACCCGAAGGTGTGGGAGGATCCCATGGAATTCAAGCCGGAGAGATTCTTGCCCACGAGTTCTGGGGAGGCGTTCGACATAACCGGGAGCAGAGAAATCAAGATGATGCCGTTTGGTGCCGGAAGGAGAATCTTCCGGGACTTGCATTGTCACTGCTGCATTTGGAATACTTCGTGGCAAATTTGATTTGGAAGTTCGATTGGATTCCTGTCGAGGGAGACCAAGTAAATCTTACCGAGAAACAAGAATTCACCACTGTCATGAAGAATCCGCTGCGTGCTCAAATCTCTCCCAGAATCTGAATCAATTTTGAAGCAGATCATGTTAAAATCAAAACTATCTTGGATATTCTGTGGTTTACAACCATAGACGGATTAAACTTAATTTAATAAATTATATATTATTATAAGAAAACATAAAATATTTTATTTATAATATATTTTGAAACTAATTTGAAAATTTCATAAATTTAGAGTAATATATCCAAAATTTTCATTTTTTTCAACCACTACAATTTATTTTAATGCAACAACAAATATTTTTATTATTCAAGTAATAAATTTTTCTCTCAAATAACAAAAAATATCACTTTTTAATACATTCATATCATACAACTATTATAATTTTAAAATATTGTGTAGAAATTTTATTTAAGCTTCGATAATTCTGAATATTTGTTAGATCAAACTGTTAGCGCTCTGAGCTCATGTAAGGTGATTTTGGTGTAATATTCAAAAAACAAAATTTAAAAATTTTGGAACTTGAGATTTTGACACTATTTAAACGTAGTGACTGTTAAACCCTTAGTTTTGGTGATTACAAAAAAACTGCTTATTGTTATAGTCTGAACTGTCTGATATTGTAAAACAGGTTGAAGAATTTTTTACTGTCCAAAAAATTGTCAACTGATAGTCTACACCCACGTATGACCAGCCGCGCACTTAGGAAAGGCTACCTACTGCTTGACTGTTCAACGACTATATTTGTTCAAAGATATATCTCGTATAAAACGTCAATAAATCTCAGATATCTTCATCAAGAGTTGTGCGTGTTAAGTCACGACATTTACGCCTAACTGATTTGAGGTTGCTAGGTAGACGTGAGAATGGTGAGGGAATAATGAGGGCCAAAATAGATTATTTATTTGTATAGGCAAATGGATTAGGCTTTACGAATTAATTAAACCAAGTTTAAAACTTTTAAGCACATTAATTTATTAGATTAAAAATTGTAATATTTTGTAATATATAGTTATGGGCTTTTGAAAGCAACTTAAAAGTTCATAAAATGGCTTATTTTAGTGAAAAATGAACTTCTGTATGTATATATATACGCAAAAACTCTTAATTTATGAAAATAAAATCTTAAAATAATAATTTATGGCTCTTATATAACTTAGTCAAAGTTCTCGATGAAATACTTTTATCACGTTCGTCCACGGTTCCGTTTACGCGATCGCAAAATAATCTTTCTCAAAAAAATTCATAAATTTCATAATGACGAGTTAAATGTTATAGTAAAGTTTAAAACATGCAAACAAGTTACATAATTCACATAATAGCACATAAAAATTATTTATCTCTTTTTTCTTTATTTTTAAATAATTAAATTCCTTAGTTATGCTTGCGGGTTTATGTAACGAATTTTCGGACGTTACAACACTTCTCTCTTATATTTCTTGATCTCCTCTGCTTCCTTTGGTTTCTGATATGATAAGCTTTAAGAACAAGATCAGGAAGATCGATGTGTATATGTTTCTATTTTCTACTCTTTCCCTCCTTCGATCCCTTACTTCCCCCTTTAACTGACTAACTTCTTTGCCGTTAGAACAAGTTAATTGGGCTTCTTAGTTTAAGCCCAATGATAATAGATGACCAGTCCAATATCTCGAGCCCAAACTGCAAGGTTTAGGGATGGATCAGCCTTTTAGTTTAAGACACATGTTCACAATCTCCACCTTGTCTTCAACTAGGCTAGATGTCCGTCTGTTTCTCTTTGATTTCTACTGGCACTCACTCACACTTATCAAGTTAAGACATTTCTTGAACTTGACAAGTGATAGTGGTTTGGTTAAGGCATCTGCTAGATTTTATTCTGTGGCAATATTCTTCAACGTCACTTCATATTTAGCTATGATATATCTTACAAAATGAAGTTTGATATTAATGTGTTTTGAACGTTCATGGAAAACTTGATGTTTGTGTTGCGTAATTTTGTGCCCGCAAGTGCACGGTGTCAAGTTTTAATATAAAGTAAGTAGAGTGTCGATCCCACGAAGAGTAATATAAAATTATATAGTTCTTGTAATTAAAATAGTCCTAATTTTATTTAGAAGATTAAATAAGAGAATTTTGGTTTTAAAAACTAAATTAAATAATAAATTCTGGAAAATTTAGCAAACCACACACTTTAATTCAGAGAAATATCAATATGAGAAAAATGGTCTAGTGGTTTTGATTTTACCTGGTTTCGACAACAACTACTGCTAAATAATTTATTTTCATGAATTCTATTCAATTAATAGCCAAGAACACTTAGATTATTCTATTTCCCTCTCCCGAGCATCAAATAGAGTGTATCAACTAAGATTCAATTCCAATATCTCTATTAAAAATCTAGTTTTAGTGATATGTATAAAACGATGTTCTTCCTAAGGCTCCATTAATATTATATACTCTCCCGAGCTATATAAACAATTAATGTTGTAATTTCTATTGATCTTATTCTAAATCCCCTCTCCCGAGCAATGATTTTAAATAAATATGACAGATCAATTTATGGACAGTAAATTAAAAATACAATTGAAACTAAAAAAAACAATTAATCTAAGGAAATTCAATTTAATAAAATTTAAAAGTTGAAAAAGTGTCTCAACTAGGCTACATCATACCGCTAGACTATTAAAAGTTTAGTTCATCTTCAAACTTAAACAAAACCAAAACATGTTTATAAATCCAAACATGATTCAACAGTCAAAAAGAGATTTTAAAGTAGAATAACAAAGTCGTAGTCATTCTTTCGTGTCCGGTTGAGTGGCATTCGTCTTTGTTCCAAGTTGCTCTTCAATCAAATCTCACGATCAAGCTCTAAAATTCTCACAAGTTTGTTTTCTCAAAATGTTGTGTTTTTTTGTGGCAACTGCTCCCTGATTTTAACCTTCAAAATTTCTTTTTATATGCGCGTTGAAAGCCCATCAATCAAACCCAAGATCTCATCTCCAAAGATTTCCAAACTTTGTAATATTTCCATGTATGCACAGTTCCTGCAGAAGCGCATGTTTCCTGCAGCTGCGCATTCTGAAATTTTCCCATCTTGCGCAGAAGTGTACATTTCACGGAGAAGCACACAATTCACGCAGAAGCGCGAATCTCCATTTTCTTCAGTACCCGCAGACGCGCAAGTCATGCACGGAGGCTTTGTCCCTTTTTACCCAAGTTTATGTCAATCCTCCGCAGAAGCGCAAAATTATCCGCAAAAGCGAGTGTTCTAGTTTTTTCAAAATTTAATATTTTCTTCTAATTCTGTGGATTTTTTCTTCAAATGTTCAATAATTCCTACATACACACAAACAACAACAAAACCACATAATTTTTCTCGAAACACAACAAAACCAAATCAAAATCATAAATAAATTAAGTGCATAAAATGCACTTATCAAATTCCTCCAAACTTAAGTGTTTGCTAGTCCCGAGCAAAACTAATCTAAACCAACTCCAAAACAAACTCAGTTCAACCAAGTCATCAACAAACATGTTAATCGAGAAATAATATGGATCAATGGCCTCAAAAATACAAACACGTTAATCAAAACCACTCGAATCGGCGCAACGCGGATTCCTTCTTAGCGTCATATGATTCGAGGTGCTCAACTTGTGGCCTCGATTGGGTAAAATCCTGTTCCGCAATCGCTGTAAGGAGCTCCTTCAACTGCGTCTGGAGTAGGAAAAGTGTTGATCCCTCTCATTAGGTCCCGAATACAAGCCAAACAACAGAGGATCTCATATCATCAGGAATAAGATGAAGCAGTGACAGCATATATGGACACATTGGTTGATTTGCAACTTCGGGAAGAAAACAGGAAACTTGATGAATTTGAAATGGTCGAGATATGCAGCGAATTTGTTAACGCTGGCACCGATAACACATCCACGACGCTGCAATGGATAATGGCTAATCTTGTCAAATACACCCACATCCAAGCCAAGATTTACCACGAGATGGTCAGCATCATGGGACACCTGAAAAGGAATCAGCATGAGATGATCGAGGAAGAGGATGCACAGAAAATGTTATACCTCAAAGAAGTCGTATTAGAAGCCTTGCGGCGACACACACCGGATCATTTTGTTCTACCCCACAAGGTGACACAGGACGTCAAATTGGATGGTTACGTGATCCCTCATGATGCCACGGTGAATTTTATGGTGGCCGATATGTGTTGGGACCCAAAGGTGTGGGACGATTCCATGGAATTCAAGCCGGAGAGATGCTTGCCCATGAGTTTTGGAGAGGCTTTCGACATAACCGAGAGCAAAGAGATCAAGATGATGTCGTTTGGTGCCGGAAGGAGGATCTGTTTGGGACTTGAATTGGCACTGCTGCATTTGGAATACTTCATGGAAATTTTGATTTGGAAGTTCGAGTGGATTCCTGTCGAGGGTGACTAAGTAGATCTTACTGAGAAACAAGAATTCACCATTGTCATGAAGAATCCACTGCGTGCTCGAATCTCTCCCAGAATCTGAATCAATTTTGAAGCAGATTATGTAAAAATCAAAATTATGTTGGATATTGTGTGTGGTTTACAACTGCATGACACAAGTGGAGAGGAGTTTTCAATCCTTAGAGATTGGTAGAACCATCACCCAAGTATTTTTATAGTAATGTGTCTTGCCCCACTCTTGTATAAGGTGTAGGAGGAAGACATTGATCATGGCCCAATGAGAGCACCATTTGTGGATGTCCATTGCCACCCAATGTATACAATAGGGTTATGTCTTCCAAAATACAAACTCTTAACTTGTTTAATATGATGTTTTCTCATCTTTGAGAACTATCATTTACTCTAATTACACTCATCTTTCAGAACATGTGAGTGCAATATCGAGCACAACTAGTACGCGGAGATGGAATAAATATTATTGAATCGAGAACAATGTGTTCCGATTGTAGGAAAAACATTGTGGGTCATGAGGATCATACTCTCCTATTTAAAGTGTCTTTGGATCAAACTGTCATGTATTAGGAACAATCTCAGACTTATGCGGAATAATATTTTTGATTTGCTGAACAAGAAGACATGTCCATGTTAACATGCACCAATATCCTATAATACTTTGCATGACACAAGAGAAGAGGATTTTTCAATCCCTAGATATTGGTAGAACAATCACCCAAGTGTTTGTCTAGAAATATGTCTTGCCCCACTCTTGTCTAAGGTGTAGGAGGAAGACATTGATCATGACCCAATAAGAGCACCATTTGTGGATGTCCATTGTCACCCAATGTATACAATAGGGGTATGTCTTCCAAAATCAAAACTCTTAACTTGTTTAATATGATGTTTTTTCATCTTTGAGGACTATCATTTACTCTAATTCCACTCATCTTTCAGAACATGTGAGTGCGAGATTGAGCACATTTAGTACGCAGGGATGAGATAAATATTATTGAATCGAGAACAATGTGTTCCGATTGTAGGACAAATATTGTGGGTCATGAGGATTATAATCTCCTAGTTAAAGTGGCTTTGGATCAAAATGTCATGTATTAGGAACAATCTTAGACTTATGCAAAATAATATTTTTGATTTGCGGAACAAGAAGACATGTCCATGTTAACATGCACCAATATCCTATAATACACTGCATGACACAAGTGGAGCGGAGTTTTCAATCCTTAGAGATTGGTAGAACCATCACCCAAGTGTTTGTCTAGTAATGTGTCTTTCCCCACTCTTGTCTAAGGTGTAGGAGGAAGACATTGATCATGACCCAATGAGAGCATCATTTGTGGATGTCCATTGCCACCCAATGTATACAATAGGGGTATATTTTCCAAAATCCAAGCTCTTAACTTGTTTAATATGATGTTTTTTCATCTTTGAGGACTATCATTTATTCTAATTTCACTCATCTTTCAAAAAATGTGAGTGCGTGATCGAGCACAACTAGCACGCAGAGATGGTATAAATATTATTGAATCGAGAACAATGTTTTTCGATTGTAGGACCAACATTGTGGGTTATGAGGATCACACTCTCCTAGTAGACATTGACCAATCAAAGACTTTGACTACTACCTACCCCTCATTATTAAGCTCTATCGGTACACTTTATCCCATCCACTCTCTTCTTGGTTTCAGTTTGGTTAGGGTATACGCTGACAGAAAGTTGTGATCACGCAAAAATAATCCTATGTTCGATTTTGAGAGAACATCGGAGAAGGCTTGAGGGTTTGGAGGTTTGAGACGCATAACCGTTCAAAACAAGAAATAGTTAAAGCATGCTTCAAGGATAATCCCTATTTTTTGTGTCTTTAATTAACTAATTCATATTAATTATATAGAACAATCACGATCTAATTTTATGAGATTATTGTAATCACATAAAATTTTGGGCCACTAACATTTAGTGAAAATGAATTAGTTTCAAATTTTATAAGATTAAGTATCATTTCATATTAATTTAGAACAATCTCGGATATTTGCGACTCAAATATACAAGCAATTGGATATAAGTGACTCATTTTTTTGCATAATTAAAGGTAATTCTAAACTTAAAAAACTGTTGAGTGTGATATTTTGACATCGATTACCTCAATTTGCAATACGACAAGTGTATTTGAACTCCAATATTAAAGAAAATATGTGATAATGGGATCTGGCACAACACATGAGCTAGAAGAGTACAAATGTTTCTCAATTGAGCACATAATGTTCTACTTCTCAGGATAAAATTTTGGGCCACTATGATCGACGTTCCCAAGAGATATTAAATTAGTTTCAATTGTCTTGATTCGGGATAATTTCAAATATATTTGGAACAATCTCGGATATTTGCGGGATAATCAGACAGACAGTCTAGAATGTGAGATATTCATTCTTTTCAAATGCACAAACTTTGTCAAATATATGAGACGCATGCATTGTCCCTGATTTAGGATAACTTCAAATATATTTGGAATAATCTCATATTTTTTGGAATAAACAAATAGAAAATTGAGAATGAAATATTCAATTTTTAGGCAATATGACACACTTTTATGACTCGTTTATTTGAGGCAGTATGAAACTCACTTTTTTTGGTAATGTATGATTCAAATTCCCGAATTTAATCGATTAAAATTGAATATGTCGATTTGTTTTTATGTTGTAACGTGTAAAGTTCTAGGATATAAAGACAGAGATCAGTTGCACAAGTGTTAATATGTAGTACTCATGGTACATACGTAAAATAAAAAATGACTATCTGATTTATGATCATAAAATTATATTTTACCCTCACAATAAAACAAAAAGTAACATCATTATGACCTGTCCTGCTCACTACATATAAAATGTGTCTTAATCATAAATCAAACATTGATTGCGCCTCAAATCATAAATCAAACATTAAAATTTAAATAAAAACTAAATTAAACAAAGAACATATTTCATAAATTAATCACTGAAAGTACTCATCATTCAAGTATCTATCATCATCTTTAAACACAAAAATAAGTTTCGACCAAACAACTTCTAAATAAACAATGACTTACGAACCAACTTCACACGATACGACAACACAAGAGAACCCAATACATAAGAGTACACTACAACCAGAACTCAAATTAATATAAAACAATATTGTGTTCCACGGAATCATTAAATCAAGCATAAACCAACAATGTTTCCACTAGAACAAGCATATCTCCTCGAAGGTCCGTGCTCGAGCCAACTTCTATAACCACTAGCTTTCTCCTATTTAAGTGTAAAGATGGAGTATACGTTGCTTTCTTGATTATGGAAGCTCAATATTTTTTGTTATGTCGACGATAACTTCTTAACACCTAAATAAAAACAAAATAATTTACAATGAGCTTAAAAAGATAAAATCGTGTATGAAAATTTTAATAAAATTAGAGAATAATAAATAATTTAGTATTATTAGATTCACAAAATTATCTACTAAATGTTACAAATAATAAGCATGATGACTCCCCATAAATAGTCGTTCAGCTGTCTTGATAATCTCAGGATGTCTATCCAAGGAAAAATGAACTCGTCGAATAGAGTGCATTGATATGAAAGTATAGTACTTCTCAAACTATAGTGGAGATACATATCGAAGAATCATGGTTTCTAATGAAATTTCAGCACATTGTTCTCAGTCTCACAAACATATTCATCAAACTACATCCAATGAAGATTGAAATCACACAAATCTGTATTTTTACTTATAACAACCAAAAAAGGAGATATTACAAGAATCACTTCTAGATTTCATTATCAAACTATTAAAAAAACTACATTCAATATAATAAGATCTAAATTGAAAATCATATATTCATTCGTATAACACATGACATACAAAAAAACAGCACACAATAACAAATTCAAGTAGCCCATTTTTATTTTAATGATAAAAAATTATCAATATCTAAGTCATAGTGCAGCACTAAAACCATTAAGGTTCGGAATTAAATCGTTATAATCGAGAACAACAAGGAATTTCAGCTACTCTATCTCAAAATTTCAATAAATAATATTCATTCTCACCCACAGACGGGAAACTCAGAGATTGATAAAAAAAACTTGGTACAATTCACACGATAACACAAAAATTTAATACAATCACTAAAACCATAACAAACCTCAAAGAATCGTTCAATTAAAAAAGATATATAAAAATAATTACACTACATCAAACACTGTAATGCAATTTCTTGGCTGCAAATTTTTAAAAACCTAAAATAATACCTTAAAATATTTAAAATAATGGTTCTTCAAAAAGATTTTCATGGTCCAGAAACAATTCACAACGATTAGCAACTTTCTTAAATCCGATTCAAAGTAGATATGCAATTTTGCGATCGATAGATTAGTCGTTTACGATTGATGGATAAATTTGTGGAGAATTTCAACAAGAATGATGGAAAGAAACTGTACGTTGCCTGCCTTATAAGTAATTTTTATTTTATTTTTAAAGAGTTAGGGGTATTATTGGGTTTCAAAAAAAAGTGAGGGCATTTTTGTATTTTGTGCTCAAATAGGGAGTTGAAACAAATGCCAGAACTTTATCAGGGAGTGGGAACAAATATTTGCTGACATGGGACTGAGGGCAAATATAAGTTTTGTGAGGACCTCGGGTGCTAATCAAATTTTATAGGGTGATTAATAACTAAAAATAGTTAATCTGCAATACCGAACATTTGGCGACGCAAAACCTTACATTTGGCGACGCAAAACCACGTCGCAAAAAGAACAACAAATTTTTTTTTTCCATGGTGGCTCGCTCGAGCGAGCACCTCTCGGGTTCAAACACCCCTGGCTCGCTCGAATGAGCCCAAGCTGCGCTCGAGCGAGCTGAGTTCTGCCCGGCTACTAAAATCTGACCTTTTGCAGTCAAATGAAGGTGTTTGATGCATAACTTCTTCTAACAAAACCAAATATGTACAAGAGAAGATGATAACATCAAAAACACAAACCCAACATGTATAAATAATCTGTGTCAAGCTACAAAATAATAGACATGCTATCTCACAAACATAATATGAAAGCTAACAAGTACTTGAAAACAACATACAAAGTTCTTGTATCATTTCTAACATGTTTAACCAACTCAAAGTACAAGTTGTTCTGCTAAAACCCGAGTCCTCACATGCTAAGACTCTATCTCGAGCTATCCCTGTCTCTTCTGACCAGCTCCTGCCCCACCTATTGTCATGCACACATACAAAACAAAACAATAGCCGGATACCTTCGGTGAGAATAAAATCTCAGTATAAACAACATAAAGTGCGAGATAATAAACGTGAATGCAATGCATATGTCAAAAGAGGCTATCAATCTGATATCAATAGGATATTGGTTCTTGGGATCCCGAGGAAATAAAATCTTCAGCGAACACCAACTCACCCAATCGAGGTGAAGTCAAATACTTTATTTCCTTTGACTTTGAGGCAACTATAGTGAGTCTTTTGGCTCTGGAAGTAAGTCTACATTCCGTGCCACTCAACTACAGCCCTCCAAACGTCATATGCACTCTAGGATTTTCAACCCTTTGTGCTTGTCAGGCTGGAGTTCAAGATGAATGCAACATAATTTGTATGCATTAAAGACTATAAAACATCTTGAACAACTAAGCACATAAGCAAGGAAATCATCTAATCACATAAAAACACAAAATCAAACACGTATGTGATTAACAAGGGAATACTCGAAACAATAGCTATTTCGAGTGTTCTATCCCATCTAGATTAGCTGTCATTTATACCTTTCAATATTGAGTCTGACAATGCTTCAAATCTGAAAACATAACATGATGAACATATATTAAAATCTGCTCAAGTCATGGCTACTTGCTCAATGCAACAACTTCAAACCTTCTTCAAATCCTTCTCGGTTTGAATAAGAGATCTCGAGTTCGGCAACTTCGATATAAAGCTGAGAAATGACATGTGGAGCGACTAACAAGATCAGATGCAACTCAAACCATGCTTCTTTCAATCAACAATATCAAAGTCTTGACATTTTTCGAATCGACGGCATAACGGCTAAAAACCGGCAACCCAATTAATATCACAATCAATATACCAAGCTATTTTCATCATAATATTGATCATATCAACATGTATATACACGTCCAACACAAAATCAATTCAGAATTGTAAGCGTTCGAATTTTGTTCTAAAAATTCATATCAAATCCGAACGACAGTCTTTTTTCGAGCAGTCTGCGAATACATAATCGGTACAGCTCATATATGCATATATCTTAAAATCATAAATTTCCATCTTCAACATAAAAATAAAATATGAGAAAAATGAATGAAACTTGAACCAAAATTAAGGTCTCGGAGCGGTGATCGCAGATATATATTTATCTCGAATTTTTGACGACCGGATCACGAGTTATCGGAGCTTTTACGGATGAAAATGGCTTCCAAAAGGGTACCAGCCATGTTCTGCCCTTTCCTTACTTTTCTTATGATGCTTCACGTTAATAATGGTTGAAAAATGTGTAAGCATAGATATATATTAGCCAAATTGCAATTTAGTCCCTGAACTTTTGGCTATTTGCAATTCAATCCCCGAAAAAAGCGATTTAATTCAATTTCAATCCTTATTCATTTAAGAATATTAGAATTTAATTCTTTAAATATTTCCAAATTAAATATTCTCGGATTAAAATTAAATAATCTCGGGCCTTACATTTCTCTCCCACTAAGGCATGAGTTCGTCCTCGAAATCATAAGCAAGCTGTATAGACAATCTGTATACACATAAGATAATAAAATAATGGAAAATAGAATAAGAACTCACATCAATGAAACAACTCTGGAAATCTATGTCTCATATCAGACGCAGTCTCTCAAGTCGCTTCTTCAGTGTCATGTCGACTCCACTGAACTTTGACCAACTGAATCGTCTTGTTTCTGAGCTGTTTGTCTTTACGATCAAGAATCTGAATAGGCTGCTCAAAATAACTGAGAGTTTTGTCAAGTTCAGCTTCATCAGGATGAAGAATATGGGAAGGATCAGGCTGATACTTTCGTAGCATAGAAACATGGAATACATCATGAATACCGGACAAAGATTGAGGAAGAGCAAGTCGATAAGCAAGATCGCCTATCTTCTCAATAATCTCATATGTACCAATAAAATGTGGTGATAACTTTCCTTTTTTGCCAAATCTGACTGTACCTCTAAATGGAGAAATCTTCAAGAAAACTCTGTCACCCTGATCAAAAGATAGAGGTCGTCGTCTGATATTTGCATACTTTGCTTATTTGTCCTGAGCTGTTTTCATTTTTTTCTGTATAAGCTTCACCTTTTTAGTCATTTCTCGGATCATATCTGGCCCAACATCTGGTACTTCTGAGATATCATCCCAATATAATGGTGATCTGCATTTCTTTCAGTACAGTGCTTCAAATGGAGTCATCTCAATGCTGGTCTGATAGCTGTTATTATAAGAAAATTCTGCAAGTGGTAATGAATTTTGACATGTAGTACCAAAATCTAGTACTACAGCTCTCAACATATCCTCAAGTGTCTGGATAGTCCGCTCTGACTGTCCATCTGTTTGAGGATGATATGCTGTACTCAGATACAATTGAATACCAAGAGCTTGTTGCAAACTATGCCAAAAGTGTGATGTAAATCTAGGGTCTCGATCTGAAACAATAGATTTAGGCACACCATGTAATCTTACCACTTCTCTGACGTAGATTTCTGCCATCTGATCATGTCTATACGTCATTTTGTACGAAATAAAACATGCTGATTTTGTCAAACGATCAATAATCACCCAAATGGCATCACACCCTCTGGATGAACGTGGTAGTTGTGTAACAAAATCCAGGGAAATGTGATCCCATTTCCATTCTGTAACTGATAAATTCTGTAATAGACCAACTGGCTTCTTTCGTTCAGCTTTCACCTGTTGGCAATTCAAACATCTGGATACAAATTCAGTCACATCTGACTTCATCTGTTTCCACCAATACTGCATTTTCAAATCATTATACATTTTTCTGCCACCAGGATGAATACTGAATTGACTGATGTGAGCCTCTTTCAATACCCGCTGTTTCAAATCTGACACATCTGGAATAACCAATCTGTTATTCACATATAACACATTATCAGCACTGACCTGATATTCAGATTGATGTCCTGATCTGACCATATTAGTCGATGATGCAATCATGGATGGCTCGCATGCTGATCAAGTGACTAAGGATCTGTTGAAAATACCACGAGGACCGGTTACAAGAGGCCGAGCTCAGAAGTTAAAGGAAGCACTTCAATCTTTGTTGTTGAAGACACAAGAGGGCGTTGGATTTCTTGATATTCAATTTGGAGGAAGTTATAATCTTATTAAGGTCAAAAGAGGTCAAGAAAGTGAAGAAATTGAAGACCCTGCTCGAAGCCAAGGCGCGCCCGCGCCATTATTTTGCGAAGAAGAAGCGCGCCCGTGCCTCATGATCGCACGCCCGCGCTTACGGATGCCAAATTGACGATGTCTTGCGAGCTCTCGGCGCGCCCGCGCTACCTTATCGCGCGCCCGCGCCATTGTCTGCGCAACTTTGGCGCGCCCGCGCCTCTATCTAGCACGCCCGCGCCATGCCCTTTTACATGCACCGAAGGTGTTTGTGTGTGTGTTCGAGATTTTTAATATTTTGGATTTACTTTGTTTATTTTAGGTCTTTTATTCCTACTAGGAAACTTTAAGAGATATCTTTGATATCTTTTTGATTTATTTTGCGTTATCTTTTAATATTTTGGGTTGTAATATAAATACTACAAAATTCATTATTTTTATGATAACTAAGATTTTCAGATTATTGATTATTCAATACAAAATTCTCTTTAGAATTTTATCAAAGCTTTTGCTTTACCCAAAATCAAACTTATCAAAGTTTCATAGCTTTGTGGCGTTTGTCAATCGATTTTCAATTGGGTTGTCAAAGACAGGTTCCTTTGAAGGTCTAATTGAATCTTTGATTATTTTCTATCGTGAATTCTCTGTTGCTAGTTACAGGTTCAACTAGAGGTGGAGATTCCAAAATCTGTTACTTGTTTCAAAGTCGGGACAACATTATTGAATTCTTTTGTTATCGAATTGAGGTGCGATTCGTTGAAATCGTGTTGCCTTTCATACATAAGATTCATATCATTTGGTATTAAAGCTTAAGGTTTTGATTCAAGTAAGTCGTATCCTTCTTTAATCTATATTCTTTCTTCGTTCTTCGTTCATCTTTCCTTGTTCTGCGTTCTTCATCTCTCTCATCTCAAATTTCTGTGTCATTCTTTCAAACTTGTTATCCAAGTCTCGTGTCTTGTGCTACAAGTTATAAATTCAAAAAAAAAAGTGAAAAATAGAAAAAAAAGAGGGAGAAGCAAAATAACTTGTGGCAAAGTTTTGTGTCTTGTGAGTATTTGGGTAAAAAAAAAATTTATTATTTCAATCTTCATAAGTCTCTTGACTTGTTTTTGTGCAATCTACGTGAGTCGATTGGCAAGTGTTTACAAGTTTTGAACTTTAAAGTTTGATATTTAAAATCACAAAGCATAAGCTATTCTTTATTTGAGTGAAAGAAAAAGAGTGTTGGAGTGATTCGTTTGGAGTGATCTGTGAGAACTTGTGTGAGGAATTTTACTACTAACCTTTTTCTTGCAGGTACCATGAATCCTAATAAAGATGCTAGTGAAAGTGTGAACCAAGAAATTTTCAAGGTTCAAATGGATGCGTTGATGGGTCAATTTACTAGGGTGATGAGGTCGGAGTTGGAACCTCCTCATGAGCGGATGAGTAGAGAGAAGAGTAGTGGTGGTGGAAAAAAAAATAAAGATAGGAAGGGGAATAATTTTGAAGGAGATGAGGAGAGTTTTGATAAGAATTGGGATGGAGAGAGAAGAGTACATGAGGTTAGACATAGGCGAGAAGCAGTACGAGGAAAACATACAGAGTGCAGTAAGGAGGATGGAAATATTAGTAGTATTAAGATGAAAATTCCAGCGTTTCATGGGAAGTCTGACCCGAAGGCGTATTTGGAATGGGAGAAGCATGTGGAGTTTGTGTTTGATTGCCATCACTATTTTGACCTTAAGAAAGTGAGGTTGGCAGTGGTTGAGTTTGTAGACTATGCGTTAATCTGGTGGGATCAATTAGTGACCACTAGAAAAAGGTGTGGAGAGCCGCCTATTGAGACGTGGGAGGAGATGAAGCGTGTCATGAAGAAGCGGTTTGTGCCTAACTATTATTATCGTGACATGTACAGGCGATTACAAACTCTGAAGCAAGGTCCAAGAAGCGTGGAGGATTACTACAAGGAGTTGGAAACCACGATGATCCGGGCCAACATTGAGGAGGATAATGAAGCTACAATGGCCAGATTTTTGTGCGGTTTGAATAGAGAAATCCAAGATCAAGTGGAGCTTCGCCACTGTTTTGATTTGGATGAGATGGTGTAGACAGCCATGAAGGTGGAGCAGCAGCTCAAGAGGAGAGGAGCTGGTCGACTTCCTACCGGTGGAGGATCGTCAACTCCTTGGCGTCCAAGCATTGCAAAATGGGAGGACAACAAGTCGGTGTCCAAGCCAAAATTTGACACCAAATTGGAGGCACCAAAACAAGTGGGTAAAGGTGCACCTGAAACTACTAATACTCGTTCTTGGGATATTAAATGTTTTAGATGTCAAGGACTTGGTCATATTGCTAGTCAGTGTCCTAATAAAAAAATTATGATTATGAATGCTGGTGGTGAGATTGAGTCGGAGAATGAGGATGAGAAATATGATAGTATGCCTGCGTTGGAGGATCCTGATGAAGAGGGATATGATGCGGTGGTTGGAGAATTGCTAGTGACCAGGAGAGTGTTGAATGTACAACAAAAGGAGGAGGAAGAAACTCAAAGGGAGAATTTATTTCATACTAGATGCTTTGTGAATAACAAAGTATGTAGTGTTATTATTGATAGTGGGAGTTGCACTAATGTAGCGAGTTATGAGCTGATGGAAAAGTTGAGTTTGCCTGTTATAAAGCATCCTCAACCTTATAAATTGCAGTGGTTTAATGATAGCTCGGAGGTGAGAGTGCATAAGCAGGTGGTAGTACCGTTTTCCATTGGCAAATATGTAGATGAAGTGTTGTGTGATGTGGTGCCTATGCAAGCTTGTCATATTTTGTTGGGTAGGCCGTGGCAATTTGATAAAAAGGTGATACATGACGGTTTTAAAAATCGTTATTCTTTTACCTTGAAAAAGGAGCCTATTGTATTGTTACCGATGACTCCAAAGAAAGCGTTGGAGGATCATTTGGAAAAGAAAAATAAAGAAGAGGCCGAAAAAAAGAGTGAACAAAAAAGTGAGATGGCCTTAGAAAAAAATATTGAGAGAAAAAAAGATGAAAAAAAAATGAGAGGAAAGAGGCCGATAAAAAAATATTTATGGCCCAAAAGAGTGAGTTGCGAGAGATTTTACATGTGCATACTCCACTTGTGTTGATTTTCTATAAGGAGTTTCTCCTTAACACAAGTGATATAGCCGGAAATCTTCCGAGCACTGTTGTTTCTCTTTTGCAGGAATTTGAAGATTTATTTCCGAAGGATTTGCCTCAAGGTTTACCACCTTTGAGGGGGATTGAACATCAAATTGATTTTGTTCCCGGAAATGCGTTGGCATACCGTCTAGCGTATAGGAGCAACCCAGAGGAAACAAAAGAGATGCAAAGACAGGTAAGTGAACTTTTAGATAAAGGTTTTGTGCATGAGTCCATGTCATCGTGTGCTGTGCCTGTTTTGTTAGTTCCTAAGAAAGACGGTTCATGGAGAATGTGTGTGGATTGTAGAGCCATTAATAACATTACCATCAAGTATAGGCATCCTATTCCTAGACTAGATGATATGTTGGATGAGTTGCATGGTTCTAGCGTCTTTAGTAAAATTGATTTAAAAAGTGGTTACCATCAAATTAGGATGAGAGAAGGTGATGAATGGAAAACTGCTTTTAAAACCAAATACGGCTTGTATGAGTGGTTGGTTATGCCCTTTGGACTAACTAGTGCACCTAGAACTTTTATGAGATTGATGAATCATGTGTTGCATGCTTATATTGGAAAATTTGTTGTGGTATATTTTGATGATATCTTGGTATATAGCAAAAATTTGGATGAGCATGTCGAACATTTGAGAATTGTGCTAATCACACTAAAAGCTGAACAATTGTATGCTAACTTGAAGAAGTGTATGTTTTGTACAAAAAAACTTGTGTTTCTTGGTTTTGTTGTGAGTTTCCAAGGTGTCAGAGTTGATGAGGACAAGGTAAGTGCAATTCGAGATTGGCCAACGCCTACTTCTATTGGTCAAGTTCGAAGTTTTCATGGTCTTGCAAGTTTTTATAGGAGATTTGTGAAAGATTTCAGTACTTTGGCGGCACCTATGACTGCAGTGATCAAGAAAAACGTTCCATTCCATTGGGGCGAGGAGCAAGAGAAGTCTTTTAATATTGTCAAGCATAAATTAATTAATGCTCCTTTACTTGTATTACCTGATTTTACTAACACTTTTGAAATTGAATGTGATGTGTCAGGTGTAGGAATTGGAGGTGTCTTGATGCAAGGTGGGCGACCGATTGCTTACTTCAGTGAGAAGCTTAGTGGGGCGTCCTTGAATTATCCTACCTACGACAAGGAGTTTTATGCGTTGGTAAGGGTACTTGAGACATGGCAACACTATTTGAGGCCAAAGGAATTTGTTATTCATACGGATCATGAATCATTGAAGCATCTCAAAGGACAACAAAAGCTAAACAAGACGCATGCTAAGTGGGCGGCGTTTATGGAAACTTTTCCCTACGTTATCAAATACAAGCAAGGGAAGAAAAATGTGGTAGCGGATGCTCTATCACGAAGGTATGTACTTTTATCTACTCTAGATTCTAAATTCTTAGGATTTGAGTATGTGAAAGAGTTATATATTAGTGATCTTGATTTTGGTGAGATATATGCGTCATGTTTGCATGGCCCAAAAGATAAATTCTTCATGCATGATGGGTATTTGTTTAAGGAGGATAAGTTATGTATTCCTAAGTCGTCTATTCGTGAATTACCTGTGAGGGAATCATATGGGGGTGGCTTAATGGGACATTTTGGTGTGGCTAAAACTTATGAAATTTTGCATGAATATTTTTATTGGCCACATATGAAGCATGATGTTGAGAAAATTTGTGAAAGATGTGTAACTTGTAAGAAAGCAAAGTCTAGACAACATCCACATGGTTTGTATACTCCACTTCCCGTTCCTAGTGAACCGTGGGTAGATATTTCTATGAATTTTGTTTTAGGAATACCGAGGTCTAAGAAGGGGAGGGATTCAATTTTTGTTGTGGTTGATAGATTTTCTAAGATGGCTCATTTTATTGCTTGTCATAAATCTGATGATGCTTCTCATGTTGCTGAATTGTTCTTTAATGAAGTTGTTAGATTGCATGACATACTTAGGAGTATTGTGTCTGATAGAGATACTCGTTTCTTGAGCTACTTTTGGAAAACATTATGGTGCAAACTTGGTACTAAACTACTGTTTTCGACTACATGTCATCCTCAAATGGATGGCCAAACTGAAGTTGTTAATAGAACGTTAGGAACTTTGTTGCGTGCTATAATTAAAAAGAATTTGAAGAGTTGGGAAGAATGTTTGCCATTTGTTGAGTTTGCATATAATCGTAGTGTGCATTCTACTACAAATTTTTCACCATTTGAAATTGTGTATGGTTTTAATCCTTTAACCCCGTTGGATTTGATGTCTTTGCCTATGAGTGAAAGGGTTAACATGGATGGTAAGAAAAAAGCGGAATTTGTGAGAAATTTGCATGAAAAAGTGAAGGCGAACATTGAGAAAAAGAATTTGCAGTATACAAAGCAAGTAAATAAGGGAAAGAAGAGAGTTGTGTTTGAACCAGGAGATTGGGTGTGGTTGCATTTGAGGAAAGAGCGGTTTCCTGAAAAACGGCGCTCAAAGCTTCTACCTAGAGGCGATGGACCGTTTCAAGTATTGGAGCGCATCAACGACAATGCTTACAAATTAGATTTGTCAGGTGAGTATAATGTCAGTGCTACTTTTAATGTTTCTGATTTATCTCCGTTTGATGTAGGTGATGATCAAGATTTGAGGACAAATCCTTTTCAATAAGGGAAGGATGATGCGATCATGGATGGCTCGCATGCTGATCAAGTGACTAAGGATCTTTTGGAGATACCACGAGGACCGGTTACGAGAGGCCGAGCTCAGAAGTTAAAGGAAGCACTTCAATCTTTGTTGTTGAAGACACAAGAGGGCGTTGGATTTCTTGATATTCAATTTGGAGGAAGTTATAATCTTATTGAGGTCAAAAGAGGTCAAGAAAGTGAAGAAATTGAAGACCCTGCTCGAAGCCAAGGCACGCCCGCGCCCCAGACTCGCGCGCCCGTGCCTCATGATCGCGCGCCCGTGCTTACGGATGCCAAATTGACGATGTTTTGCGAGCTCTCGGCGCGCTCGCGCTACCTTATCGCGCGCCCGCGCCATTGTCTGCGCAACTTCGGCGCGCCCGCGCCTCTCTCTAGCGCGCCCGCGCCATGCCCTTTTACATGCACCGAAGGTGTTTGTGTGTGTGTTTGGGATTTTTAATATTTTGGATTTACTTTGTTTATTTTAGGTCTTTTATTCCTATTAGAAAATTTTAGGAGATATCTTTGATATCTTTTTGATTTATTTTGCGTTATCTTTTAATATTTTGGGTTGTAATATAAATACTACAACATTCATTATTTTTATGATAACTAAGATTTTCAGATTATTGATTATTCAATACAAAATTCTCTTTAGAATTTTATCAAAGCTTTTTCTTTACCCAAAATCAAACTTATCAAAGTTTCATAGCTTTGTGGCGTTTGTCAATCGATTTTCAATTGGGTTGTCAAAGACAGGTTCCTTTGAAGGTCTAATTGAATCTTTGATTGTTTTCTATCGTGAATTCTCTGTTGCTAGTTACAGGTTCAACTAGAGGTGGAGATTCCAAAATCTGTTACTTGTTTCAAAGTCGGGACAACATTATTGAATTCTTTTGTTATCGAATTGAGATGCGATTCGTTGAAATCGTGTTGTCTTTTATACATAAGATTCATATCAGTCGAATTCTGAATAGTCTGATCCACTTTCTGTGCTTCTTTGATTCATATCAACAATTCTGGCTTAGCTTTCATAGCACAAACTTGGATAGGTTGTATATCTGTGTCAAATACTAATCCAGAAATACAACAATATTCTACCATTTGTGATACACCTATCGTAGATAAGGATAATGAACATACCTTCCTACTCAAGGCATTTGCAACTGCATTGGATTTTCCTGGATAATATTTGATCTCGCAATCGAAATCTTTCAGTAAATCTATCCATCTACGCTGTCTCATATTCAATTCTGATTGCGAAAACAAATATTTCAAACTTTTATGATCAGAAAAAATTTCAAACTTCTCACCATAAAGATAATGTCGCCATATTTTCAATGCAAAGACAATAGCGGCAAGCTCCAAATCATGGATAGGATATCGAGTCTCGTGTGGCTTCAACTGTCTCGAAGCGTAAGCGATAACATGATCTCGCTGCATAAGCACACAACCCAGACCCTTGTGAGAAAAATCACAATATACCACAAAATCACCCGTACCTGATGGAATTGTCAAGACAGGTGCATTGGTAAGCCTCTTCTTTAACTCAAAGAAACTTGTTTCACAAGCTTCAGTCCAAACATACGGCTTATTTTTCTGAGTCAATTGCGTAGCCTGCTAAGCCCATAAAACTCCGTATTTCTAGTACTGATGTAGGTCTAGGCCAATTCAGTACAGCATCTACCTTGCTTGGATCCACTGAAATCCCATCACCTGAAATAATATGCCAGAAACACAACTTTCTGCAACCAAAACTCACATTTCGATAACTTGGTATACTATTTCTCATTCTCAAAGTCTGTAAGATAATTCTGAGATGTTCAGCATGATCATGCACATTCTTGGAATATATCAAAATATCATCGATAAAAATAATGACAAAGTCATCCAAGTATTTATGAAATACCCTATTCATCAATCCCATAAATATTGCAGGAGAACTGGTTAATCCAAAAGGCATGACAATAAATTCATAATGCACATACCTTGTTCTGAAAGCAGTTTTAGGGATATCTTTATCTCGTACCCTAAGCTGATGATATCCGGATCGTAAATCAATCTTTGAATAGATAGTTGAACCCTGTAGCTGATCAAACAAATCATCGATTCTAGGCAATGGATATTTATTCTTTATGGTTACCTTGTTCAGTTGAAGATAATCTATACACAACCACATTGAGTCATCTTTCTTTCGTACAAATAGTACCGGAGTGCCCCAAGGTGAAACGCTCGGCCTAATGTACCCTTTGGCCAACAAATCTTCCAATTGATCCTTCAACTCCTTCAATTCAATAGGTGTCATTCTATAAGGAGCTTTGGATAATGGTTGCGTACCTGGCATTAACTCAATACTGAAATCTATTTTTCGAACTGGAGGTAAACCAGGAATTTCATCAGGAAATACATCAGCAAATTCATGCACAACTGGAATATCTGTTACTGTTGGACTGGATTTCAATACATCAACTGCATAAATTAGAAATCCTTCTGCATCTCTCTGCAATAAACGGGTCATAGATAACACATATATCAAAGGGATCTTGGCTCTGGAACCCTTACCGTAGAATTTCCATTCAGCTGCCATTTTTGGTCTAAATTTGACCACTTTCTGAAAACAGTCTACAGTCTCCCTGTAATTGGTTAACATGTCTATACCAATAATGCAATCAAAGTCTGATAATCCAAGGACTATACAATCTATATCAATCACATTCCCGTCATATTGCAAAGCACAATTTGGAATCATTCGAACAGATATAATACCTTCACCCAAAGGTGAAGAAATAGAAACAACAGTAGGCAATGGCTCAGACGATAAAGAATGCATCATAACAAATTTTTCATATATGAATGTATGTGATGCACCTGTATCTATCAAAACATAAGCAGGATAACCAAAGATAAAGCAGTTACCTGCTATAACATCATCAGGTGCTGCCTGAGCCTGCTCCTCCGTCAATGCAAAAACTCGTGCCTGTTATCTAGGAGGTTCAGTCACAGTCTGGCTTCCTCCTTCTCTAGTCTGTTGCTAAGGCTGAAATGAATGCACTGATTGTCTTTCTGCCTGAGGTGCTGGTCGAGAAGAACTTTCACCAATAGCTCGTTGAGGACACACCTTGGCATAGTGACCTGGTTGACAACAAATATTACAATTCCCTGACACACCTCTACACTGATCAATAGCATGTCGTCCACCACACTTACCACAAAATACTCCTGACTCACCAGTTCTCTGCCCTGTGTACCAAATTGTCTCTGTCCAATAGAACTAGAAGAACTACTGCCAGACTTCTTAAACTGTTTATCTTTAGGCCTGAATCTAGAATCCTTTCTGCCACTGCTTCCTCCCTCAAATCTGGGAGATGGTTGCTGAAACTGTGGCGGATTCTGTAGCACTGTTTCTGGTACAGGCTGTGGAGATTGCTGTAGAAGAAATGGTGCTCCTCTTTGTCGCAATAAACCTGCTTCTGCGCCCTTAGATTTATTCAGGGCATCAGCAAAGGTATTAGGTCGTCCACTGTTCACCAGAGTAAACACATGTGGATTAAGGCCATTGATAAACTGGTCTGCCATGGCTTCATCAGTCGCTGCTATATGTGGAGCAAACTTCAAAAGACTTGAAAATTTGGCCACATATTCTTCGATATTCAAGTTGCCTTGCCTCAGACTGGCAAATTCAGCACCCTTATCCTTCCTCTAGAAGACTGGAAAGAAACGTTGATAGAATTCACTTTTAAAGACAGTCCAGGTGATAGTCGTACCTCGATGTTCTAATGCTTTCTTTGTAGTAATCCACCAACTTTTGGAAACTTCATGAAGTTGATGTATAACTAATCTGATACGACGGTCATCTGAATAATCAAGTGACTCAAACAACTGTTCAATGTCTTCTAACCAATTTTCACAATCAACTGAATTTTCTGTTCCTTTTAGTTTTGGCGGTTTGAACAATTGAAATTGTTTCAACAGTGTCTCCATCGGAGTAGCAGTAGCATCCATAGAATCAGCAGATGTACTACCATGTGCATTCTGAGGTTCAGCAACTGGCGGTCGTACTGGTGCTGGTTCGGCCTGAGGAACTACCAATGTATGTCTAGGAACCGGTGCGTTACGGGGAGGCATATCTGATTGTCAAACAGATTAGTGCATAAACAATATCATTTGCACCAATTTATTCCATCCTTCTCTGATAAGAATTCTCATGCATTCTCATGAGAATTCAGGTTCTTACTGAGGATACTCTGGAATACAATTGCATATATAGCATGCAGTAGCAATGAAAACATATAATCATGCACTCACATAAATCTTGCCATATAAAGCATGCTAGCATATACTGCACATAATCAGATACCACATGTAATCTCATGCAATATCAAGCAGTCAGACAGACTGAATCTACCCCGCTCATCAACTTCTATCTGAATCCAGAAACTTATGCTCTGATACCACCTGTTGTGAGGACCTCGGGTGCTAATCAAATCTTATAGAGCAATTAATAACTAAAAATAATTAATCTGCAATACCGGACATTTGGCAACGCAAAACCTTACATTTGGCGACGCAAAACCACGTCGCAAAAAGAACAACAAAAATTAATTTTTTTTCATGGTGGCTCGCTCGAGCGAGCCTCACTTGCGCTCGAGCGAGCCCAGGCTGCGCTCGAGCGAGCTGAGTTCTGCCCAGATGCTAAAATCTGAACTTTTGCTGTCAAATGAAGGTGTTTGATGCATAACTTCTTCCAACAAAACCAAATATGTACAAGAGAAGATGATAACATCAAAAACACAAACCCAACATGTATAAATAATCTGTGTCAAGCTACAAAATAATAGACATGCTATCTCACAAACATAATATGAAAGCTAACAAGTACTTGACAACAACATACAAAGTTCTTGTATCATTTCTAACATGTTTAACCAACTCAAAGTACAAGTTGTTCTGCTAAAACCTGAGTTCTCACATGCTAAGACTCTATCTCGAGCTATCCCTGTCTCTTCTGACCAGCTCCTGCCCCACCTATTGCCATGCATACATACAAAACAAAGCAATAGCCGGATACTTCCGGTGAGAATAAAATCCTAGTATAAACAACATAAAGCGCGAGATAATAAACGTGAATGCAATGCATATGTCAAAAGAGGCTATCAATCTGATATCAATAGGATATTGGTTCTTGGGATCCCGAGAAAATAAAATCTTCAACGAACACCAACTCACCCAATCGAGGTGAAGTCAAATACTTTATTTTCTCTGACTTTGGGGCAACTATAGTGAGTCTTCTGGCTCTAGAAGTAAGTCTACATTCCATGCCACTCAACTACAGCCCTCCAAACGTCATATGCACTCTAGGCTTTTCAACCCTCTGTGCTTGTCAGGCTGGAGTTCAAGATAAATGCAACATAATCTGTATGCATTAAAGACTATAAAACATGTTGAACAACTAAGCACATAAGCAAGGAAATCATCAAATTATCTAATCACATAAAAACACAAAATCAAACATGTATGTGATTAACAAGGGAATACTCGAAACAATAGCTATTTCGAGTGTTCTATCCCATCTGGATTAGCTGTCATTTATACCTTTTAATATCGAGTCTGACAATGCTTCAAATCTGAAAACATAACATGATGAACATATATTAAAATCTGCTCAAGTCATGGCTACTTGTTCAATGCAACAACTTCAAACCTTCTTCAAATCCTTCTCGGTTCGAATCAGAGATCTCGAGTTCGGCAACTTCGATATAAAGATGATAAATGACATGTGGAGTGACTAACAAGATCAGATGCAACTCAAACCATGTTTCTTTCAATCAACAATATCAAAATCTTGACATTTTTCGAATCGACGACATAACGGCTAAAAACCGGCAACTGAATTAATATCACAATCAATATACCAAGCTATTCTCATCATAATATTGATCATATCAACATGTATATACACGTCCAACACAAAATCAATTCAGAATTGGAAGTGTTCGACTTTTGTTCTAAAAATTCATATCAAATCCGAACGACAGGCTTTTTCCGAACAGTCTGCGAATATATAATCGGTACAGCTCATATATGCATATATCTTAAAATCATAAATTTTCATCTTCAACATAAAAATAAAATCTGAGAAAAATGAATGAAACTTGTACCAAAACGAAGGTTTCGGAGCGGTGATCGCAGATATATATTTATCTCGAATTTCTGACGATCGGATCACGAGTTATCAGAGCTTTTACGTATGAAAATGGCTTCCAAAAGGGTATCAGCCGTGTTCTGCCCTTTCCTTCCTTTTATTATGATGCTTCACGTTAATAATGGTTGAAAAATGTGTAAGTATAGATATATATTAGCCAAATTGCAGTTTAGTCCCTCAACTTTTGGTTATTTGCAATTCAGTCTCCGGAAAAGCGATTTAATTCAATTTCAATCCTTATTCATTTAAGAATATTAGAATTTAATTCTAAATTCTAAATATTTCCAAATTAAATATTTTCGAATTAAAATTAAATAATCCCGGGCCTTACAAGTTTGCTTATGGAGATTTATTGATTATTTCCCCAAGAAAAAATTTATTATCTATGCGCACAACATATATTAAATTACAATTTTCAAAAAATAAAAACATAGATTAAATTACATGTATTACATAAATGAATTTTTTTTTACAAAAATCGACCATACAGTTTTGTGAATTAAAAGTCCTTAATTAATTAAAACTCACAATTAGAAAATCTCGAGAATCGAGAATTAAATTAAAAATCCTTAAATAATCTATATATCTATACATATATCTATTACTATTAATAAAGAAAGAGCAAGTTATATTAACTACTTTTGGTATTTTTAAGTGTTTTGACAAAATTGTCCTTATTTCAAAATTATAATTACTTGCATTGCTAACTAAAATAAAAATAAAAACATTAAATACACATACCTAAATTAGTCCTAAAATTTCACATCTCCACTTCTAAATTCATACATACACGTGCATACCCACTTACATATCCACTAACTAACTTCCAAATTTTTTTTTATAGTTCATAGTATTTGCTTTATAAAATAGAGTACATGATTGTTTAAAAAATTTCACCATATTAAGATTTTAAAAAATAATATATATTTCAATTTTAAAAAATATAATTTTATATACACGCAATGCGTGTGCTTCGTGACTAGTCTATATCTATATAAAAGCAGAGTTTTTACTAAATAGAGTAGTTTCCCGCCAAAATGTAATTAGTAAAACAAGAAACCATGTTAATTAATGTTATATATATTAATAATTAATAATGAGGATAAAGATGATGATTTTTTAGTCAAAATTTGAAATTTAATATGATATTATCCTTATTTTAAATTTCAATTAGATGTTTTGAGTGTAAAAAATACATAAATACTATATATGATAATATACAAATTTTTGATTCAAAATTTGATAAAATTTATATTTTTTAAAAAAATTCATTTAATTTTTGTTTCTCAAAATATATGTGAAAATTAAATGTTATATATATAATGTTGTCTCAATTTTCAGTTAAAATTTTTTTATATCTGAAAATTATCATAAATACAATATATGATAATGTATCAATTTTTGGTTAAAAATTTTAAATTTCAGTATTTTTTATTTTAGTTAATTTTGTTGTCCATATATGTGTGAAAATTTCCGTAAACACTATATATAATAATATAACAATATTTTGTTCTACTTTTAAATTTTATATCATGTTATCAACATTTTTAATTTCATTTAATTTTTTATGGTATTTCAGTTAATATTTTTTGTTCATATATTTGTGAAAATTTCCGCAAATACTATACATGAAAGTACTAACGTTAAGTGCAAAATTTGAAATTTAATTATACGTAATCACTAATTTATTTGAAATTTAATCCGATGTTATCACTAAATTTAATGAAGTTTAATTTTTTAATCTATCTATATGTAAATTTTCCATAAATGATATATATGATTATGTATGAATTTGTAATTTATTTTTTTATCCATGTATATGTAAAATTTACTATAAATGATATATATGATTATGTATGATAATGTGCCGATTGATAGGAGTCGTTTTTATGTGTTTTTATTGTTTGTTTTGTGTTTGTTTTGCTTTCGTTTCGTTTACTTATTGTCCGTTCTTTTCCATTCTTGTTCTTTATATTGTTTTATTATGTTCGTATTCACTCCTCTGGTTTATCTATTTTTATGGCAGGAAATCACCAAGAAATGCCGATACTTGGTGGGAAGGTGATGCACAGTAGAGGCCATGCAGATAGAACAAGAAGAAAGGCAAAATTCTGGAAAAGAAGAAGGGCGCGCGGGCGGCCAATATCTACCGCGCGGGCGCATACACGGTTGAGAAAAATAGTAGGTTGGAACTTTAGGAGGCGCCCGAGCGGCCATATTCTACCGCGCGGGCGCGGTCACGTATTTTTGAGACAGTAGTGCAAGGAGTTTCGAGGCGCGCGAGCGGCCAATTTCTACCGCTCGGGCGCGGCGCGCAGTTTTTATTTTTTTATTATTTTGAGAGTTTATTTCGGAGAGGATTCTGGGGAACTATAAATACAATTATTTCTTTAGTTTTTGAGGGTTACACGGGACGCATATCAGAAGACTACCGGCGGCTGAACGTTTGATATTTCTCTTCTCCGTTGGGAGTTTTTCCTTTTCTTCTTCTTCTGAATTTTTATGTTGAACATCTTGGAGATTGAATTTTTGTAATGAATTCTAGTAGCTAAACTATTATTTTGTTGGAATCGAGGGGATCCTAATCCCGAAACACTGTAGTGTGATTGAATCACCGGACGTATTGGGAATTGATTTATGTTTATAATTGATTTTATCATGTTTTTCTTTCTATGTTGATGATTAAGCTACCTTTAACATAGATTCGTAAATTATGAATTGTTGTCGAGAGATAGGTTTATAATTAGGACGAATGATATAATCCATGGACTTAAAATATGCATAGAGATATGGTATTTAGTACATGTTGATAGTCATAGACCACCAGGTTGAAAGTTGTAGAATTCATAGAACGCAAAGCAATCAGTCGTGATAAATAATTAGAGAGATTTAATTACTTCACTGATTTGATTAGTTTGGCATCACCTCGAGAGAGAGTGTCAATGTTATAGGAACTTCTGTTAAATTTATAAGAATAAATTAAGTTCCAATCGTCCAGTTCAATTAGGGAAAAGGTGAACCGAAATTCCAACAAAATTATTTTGAATTGTTATTCTTCACTCTGAGATTTGTTGGCTTGGTTGTGAATTTTAAGTTTATTTATATTGAGTTTTAATTTTAGATGTTAGTTAATTCACAAATCATTTTTTTTCGATACTTTGTGTAGTTAAAAATTGAAAAGACAAATTATTTTCGTTAGTCCCTGAGGACGATACTCGTACTCAGTACATTATATTATAACTTGAATCGTGCACTTGCGATTTATTCGAGCTTAATTGATAGATATATTTACGTTGATTTTTCGTGGTAGTATTTGCTTGATCACCGATTTTTTTTATATATAAAAATTCTAGATTTGGTATATATACTAAAATTTCAATTAACTTCATAAATGTTATGCATGATAGTATACCAATCTTTGATTATATATATAGAGAAATAATATGGTGAGCAACCACCGTGAGCACCCATGTGAGTACCTGCTGACGTGGCATCATGCACATCCAATAGGTGAGTGACATATCAGCATGTGCTTACATGGGTGGTCACGGTGGTTGCTCACCATATCATTTATATATATATATATATATATATATATATATATATATATACTTAAGTTACATAAATGCATTTTAAATTTTTCTTCTTTTAGATTGATTCACATTTTCATGCACATACACAAACATACCATGAGATGACACTCAACTATTGGATGCACAATTCAACACATGCAATAGTTGAGTGTCACCTCATGATGGGCACATTAAGTGGGTACGGTGGGTGGTCAGCATAACAAAACTATATATATATATATATATATATATATATATATATATATATTTATATATCATACAAAAATACTGATTTTAGATTTACTTGCTTAATAGAAATTTGATTTGCCAAAAAATTAATAATAAAAAATAGATAATAATTAATATTGTAAATATAATAATATAGCAATTTTAGATTAAAAATTTGATGTGTCATTGACATAAATTAGAAAGTATAAATTGTTTAAAAAATAATCATGTTATAAAATAGAAATATATCAATATTAATTATATACACATTTTATACGGAGCAATAAACGCTTAAAAGTTTGTTTCGGTTCAAATTTATTAGATTTACCATATATACATAAAAATTACTATTTCAAATTGAACACAATTGAAATATATAAACAATGCAAATACAAAACCATAAAATAATAATTCAATCAAATAATATTATATATGTGTGTGTGGGTACATTAGGTGGCACGATATATGGACAACATCATCATATATATGTGTGTGAAATATTCAATAATTTTTATGTGTGTGTATCATATCACAATTTATCGTTTTTACTTATGAAAATTTAAAACTCTACCATATATACAAGAAAAATATCATTTGATTTGAACACACACGAAATATATAAATAGTGTTCAAATACAAAACCATGATATAATAAGTCAATCAAGATACACATATGACTAATTTATTTTGATAAGATTAGAGTTATCCTTGATTGACACTTCAATCTTGCATTTGGTGTTTAACATATGATTAGTTCGTTATTACAATCTACCTTTGTATGAAAACAAGGTAGATTCCAGGTTATAATGCATATTTACTGATTTTGGTGTGTATATATTTTTTTTTCTTATTGATATTTATCTATTTATAAATGTGAGTGTAATTTACATTTTTCTTTATTTTAATGAGTTCACGCATACATATAATAATAAAATATGACTATTTTATAGGGTTCACGTACATACAATAATAAAATATGATTTCATAGAGAAGTGAAACCAATCATAAAAAAAATCATCATTTTGCTATTAAAAACATAATTATTGCATAAAATATATTGAAATATAAAATCAAATTTATAACTAAAGCAAATGTATGCAAGATTTTTAATTATACTTTTTTCTTTCAAAAATATTTGAATTCAAGAACTTTAGATATCTGAAAAATGTGAATGTTATTAATTCAACAAAATTTTTTGTTACGTTTATTTCTCTTCTTCTTGCTTTATGAATATATATTATTTTATATTTTTTTTGTTTAATTATTAATTTTTTACTTATGTTATATTAATCTAACACATTTTTTTTATCATTTTAATTTTTTAGACGTCATTGACAAAATGGTATCAAGAGACTCTTTCCAAAATAGATAAATTAATATCGTGTTATGAAACTTATTAATTTTGTCATTGAAGATTTAGTGTTAATTTAATTTTTCTTAAATTTCTCATTTCATTTATGGTGAGCTTTTTTTTTTATCTATATTTATTTTTTGTCTGGAATAATAAGTTACCATATAATTTATGTGAACAATTTTTTTTTCTAATTGTACAATATATAATCCATTTAATCAATTTTTATTTATTTTAATCATTGTTTGGTCTCGTGGGCAATTTTTGTTTTGGATGATAGATCTTGTAATTAAGGATTTGATTCAATAATATTATAAGATCTCTTTTCTTTAAAAAAAAATTATATACAATAATGTTTCGTGCATCGCACGGGTGAAATACTAGTTCAAATAGAAGATCTGTTTTGCAAAATTGATCTGTGAGACGGTTTCACGGTAGTTTTTGTGTAAATAAATATAACAATATATAAATTTTCAATTCAAAATATGCTATTTGGTTTACATAATTTAGAAAGTCGAATTTGGTTCAAATATACGTATGTTATAAAAAAAGAAAGAGATAAATATTACACATTTTTTATGGAGTAAAATACGTCTGAAAACTTGCTTCAATTCAGATTTTGAAATATTTATAATATATATGCAAAATATTCCATATATGATGTGTATATATATATGCAAAATATAACAATCTACTCAATCAAATTTTGATAGTTTAACATATATATGTGTGAAATGCTCAATAATTTTTATATGTGTGTATATCAAATCACAATTTATGTTTTACTGATGAAAATTTGAAAAGTCTATCATATATACAAGAAAATTAACTATTTCAATATGAACACACACGTAATATATAAATAATACTGTTGGGGTACAATAATTTCACTAAAGCAATCGAACCATGACACTTGAGTTGTTGCGTAATTTAAAATATTTGAGTTGCATCATTATCACCAGCTATAGATTTTGTTAAAGCGACAAGTCTTTTGTCCTAGAATTGATATCAGAGCCAATGTCATGTGTTCGATTATCATTGATTTCAAGGAGTGCAATTATTGAGAGAAAGATTTTTGGGGTACAATAATTATCTGTTGGATAGAGCAATCAAACCATGACACATGAGTTGTTGTGCAGTTTAAAATATTTGAGTTGCACCATTACCACCAGCTATAGTCTTTGGTAAAGCGGCAAGCGCCCGGTCCTACAAATAGTGTTCAAATACAAAATCATGATACCTACAAATAATGTTCAAATACAAAATCATGATATAATAATTCAATCAAAATACACAAATGACTCATTTATTTTTCTTAGAGTTATTTTTTAAGTAGACACTTCAATATTGCATTGAGTGCTTTGCTACGATTGGTTCGTTGTTACGATCTAATTTCTTATGAAAAAAAGATTGATTCCATGTTGTGATGAATATTTCATGATGTTGAGTTGTATATATATTTTCTTATTAATATTTATCTATTTATAAATGTAAATATAATTTTTTTTTCTATTTTACAGGGTTAACGCATGCATGCAACAATAAAATATGGTGTCACAGAGAAAGTAAACCAATCATAAAAAAAAATCATCCTTGCTATTAAAAACATAATTGTTGCATAAAATAGACTAAAATATAAAATCAAATTTATAACTAAAACAAATGTATGCGAGATTTTCGATTGATACTTTTATTTTGAAAATGTTTGAATTCAAGAGCTTTAGAGATTTGAAAAGTGTAGATGTCATCGATTAAACATTATGTCGGATACAATAAGTTACCATGTACTTTGCGAGAATTAAGAATTTGTTTTCTAACTGTAAAATATATAATTCATTTAGCTATTCTAAAAAAAACCCATTTAGCTATAATTTGTATTTAATATTTTTATTCAAATTTTCATATTCACTAATATTTATCGTTAATTATATAAAATAATATCTCGTGCATCGCACGGGTGAAATACTAGTATATATAAAAGCAAACATGTCTTTAAAAAAAGAAGCTTCAATTTTCTCGCTCAAAATAAATTACTTTAAATAGTATTATCAATAACAATTAAAAAAATGAAAATATATATCATTAATTTTTTTTCTCTCACCTTCATTAAGTAATTTCAAAATATCTCATTATTGTCTTTTCGATTTCGGTGCAACTAACCTAATAAAATCTACTAAATTTTGGGATGTCAATTAGAAAAGGTTATCAATAAACATTAAGCATAATTCAAAAATAAATAATTTATTTATTTTTATTATATCTATTAAATATTATTAATAACAAACTTTTATAATATCCATGATTAATTTGAAATAAATTTATCAAATTTTTGCGTCTTCAATTTTTGTGGAGTCTAAAAAAAATAATTTTAATATAATATTTATTGGTGCACATTTAAAAAAACTTCAAACCATATGTCACGCCCCAGGCCCAGGCTCGCGTAAGCGCGACTGCAAAATGTGCCCCTATAGCAACTACTTCGTATTTGTCCTCGCTTTACGAAAATGATTAACTAAAATTGCTATAGAAGTTTATTTTAGCCCATTTAAACTCATTTTAAAGATTTTATTTTTTCCATGTGGGATATATATATATATATGCAGAAAAGTTTGCTGCAAAGGCTCAAATTTTCCTCACCTAAAACTCATTACTAAAAGTAGAAAAACACAAAATAATAAAAAAAACGAATAATCTAGCCCATTTTAAACTCATTTTAAAGATTTTATTTTTTTCATGTGGGATATACATATATATATATATATATATATATATATGTGTGTGTGTGTGTGTGTGTGTGTGTGTGCAGAAAAGTTTGCTACAAAGGCTCAAATTTTCCACACCTAAAACTCATTACTAAAAGTAGAAAAACACAAAATAATAAAAAAAACGAATAATCTATGTGTGAAAAATATAATTAGTCATTAATACATAAAATATTACAAGATAACAACAAATTCAAATTTGGCTTTTAAAAATATGAAAAGCAATTTCTACATAACGATATATTCAAATTTTGGCTTTAAAAAGATGAAAATAATAGATTTATTTATTAAATTTAAATTTTTAGGATGATACGCAATGATACAAAAAAATATTCAACAACAGATTTAAAAGAATATTACACAAAAAGGTCAAAAATATATAACATCATTTTTTAAAAACAACATAATCCCTTTTACGAGATAATGCTAAATTTAAATTTTATACTATTTTTTAGATTATATATTCAATGACATATTTAATAATATTACGCAAAGATAATGTTAAATTTAAATTTTATAAACGGTATTATTTCTTTTTAGATGATATATCTAGCTAACAACATATTTAAAAAAATGTTACACATATAAGACCAAAAAATATATAACATAATTAAATAACAGCAGAATCCAATCTCTTGTTGGATGTACATATTAAAAAATGTTACGTATTAAGACCAAACAAAATATAACAGAATACTTAAAAAGCAGAAAATTTTTTTACGAGATACTTTTTTAGATTATATATTCACCAGCAGATTTAAAACAATGTCACGCAATAAGACAAAAAAATATTAGCTTATTTAAAAAACAGTAGAATTTTTTTATGAGATAATGTTAAATTCATGAACCTCTAACTCATGTGGAATAAGGTTCCCTTCGGGATCAACACTTTTTTTAAAAATGAGATAATGTTAAGTTCACATTTTTCAAACAGTATAATTTATTTTTAGATAATATTACGAGATCCTTTTAATGTAAAAATTACCAAAAAATATAATACTATGAAGGTAATATAAGTAATTGGATATATACAAAAATAGTTTTAGAATTTTATCATCATTTTTTTTAATCTTAGATTAATGAAAAAAATGAATGACTGTTAATTTATTAGTTTAATGTAAAAATTGGGCGAAACATATAACAAAATATACAAGGATGACATGAAAAAGTAAAATATTACAATAAGACATTCCTAATAAAGTAGGGGTGCAACGACTTTTTTTTTTATTTATAAAAAAAAATCTTATAAGATGTCAATAGCTTATTTCGACAGTTTAAAACTTTTTTTCTAAAAATATTTCAAACAAATTTATACCCTATAGCCACAATGAATTTAAATTGATTTCAATATTCTAAGGATTAATTTAAAATCCATTGTGATTAGTTCAATTGTAGTGTAAATAAATATCAAGATGAATTAAATTTTTTTTAGTTATCTAAACAATGAAAATACATTTAAATCCATAGATTTCAAATCATTTCATCAAAACTCAACCTTAATTTATTTGTATTTTAGTTATTTATTCAAAGTACTTAATTTATTTGTATTTTAATTATTTATTCAAGCACTCATAGTTACTAATTTTTACTAAAAATTACATAAAAATAAGAATACTAATCTTCGAAAAAACATAGGGAAAATAAGTTTTTTAGTCCAATAACTTTACCTCCTTTGGATTTTGGTCAATTAACTTTTTCGATATGGATTTTGGTACACTAACTTTACATTTTCGATGTTTTTTAGTCCAACAGGCCAAGAATAATTCATGCATACGTCACTGAATACGGCATCCGAACTTTCTGCTGGAACCATTTATCCAAAACCCAAAATAAAAAATAAAAAATAAAAAAGAGCCAAAAGACATTTGGCAGAAAATTAAGGGCCAATGCTGCAAACCCATTAATGTAGAACGAAACAGAGCCTTTATAAATCTCTTCACAACCCCAAGAAAATTCAGATATCCGTAGCAAGTTTTTTGGATTAAACATGGAGTTTTGGTTTGTAATAATCGTTTCTCTCTGTATCTCAGCCTTACTGGGCTCTTTCTTCAATCTTTTCAAGAAAAACTTTCCGCCGGGGCCGCCTAGTTTGCCTCTAGTTGGCAATTTGATGTGGCTACGCCACCCTATTTCGGAGTTGGAATTCGTCCTCCGCCGTCTCAAGACTCGATACGGCCCCCTCATGACGGTGAACATCGGCCCTCGAAAGCTCGTATTCGTCGGAAGCCACTCCCTGGCTCACCGTGCGCTGATACAGAAAGGTGCTTTCTTCGCCGACCGGCCATCTCCCCCTGCCACCAGCAAGATTCTCAACAGAACCCGGATGGTGATCAACTCCGCCGCTTACGGCCCCACTTGGCGCCTCCTCCGCCGCAACCTAATGCACGAGATCCTCCACCCCGCCCGGGTGAAATCCTACTCCAGGTCCCGCCAGTGGGTTCTCTCCCTTCTGATCGATCGCCTAGTTTATGCATCGAAATCAGAGTCTTCCGTCACGCTGATCGATCATTTCCAGTACGCCATGTTCTGCCTTTTGGCGCTCATGTGCTTCGGAGACAAGCTGCAGGAGACCCAAATCAAGGAACTCGAATCGGCGCAACGCGGATTCCTTCTTAGCGTCAGACGATTCGAGGTCCTCAACCTGTGGCCTCGATTGGGTAAAATCCTGTTCCGCAATCGCTGGAAGGAGCTCCTTCAACTGCGTCTAGAGCAGGAGAAAGTGTTGATCCCTCTCATTAGGTCCCGAATCCAAGCCAAACAACAGAGGATCTCTTATCATCAGGAAGATGTGACAGCATATGTGGACACATTGGTTGATTTGCAACTTCCGGAAGAAAACAGGAAACTGGATGAATTTGAAATGGTCGGGCTATGCAGCGAATTTGTTAACGCTGGCACCGATACCACATCCACGGCGCTGCAATGGATAATGGCTAATCTTGTCAAATACCCCCACATCCAAGCCAAGCTTTACCACGAGATGGTCAGCATCGTGGGACACCCGAAAAGCAGTCAGCGGGAGATGATCGAGGAAGAGGACGCACACAAAATGCCATACCTCAAAGCAGTCGTATTAGAAGCCTTGCGGCGACACCCACCGGCTCATTTCGTTCTGCCCCACAAGGTGACACAGGACGTCGAATTGGATGGTTACTTGATCCCTCGTGATGCCTCGGTGAATTTTATGGTGGCCGATATGGGTTGGGACCCGAAGGTGTGGGAGGATCCCATGGAATTCAAGCCGGAGAGATTCTTGCCCACGAGTTCTGGGGAGGCGTTCGACATAACCGGGAGCAGAGAAATCAAGATGATGCCGTTTGGTGCCGGAAGGAGGATCTGTCCGGGACTTGCATTGGCACTGCTGCATTTGGAATACTTCGTGGCAAATTTGATTTGGAAGTTCGAGTGGATTCCTGTCGAGGGTGACCAAGTAGATCTTACCGAGAAACAAGAATTCACCACTGTCATGAAGAATCCACTGCGTGCTCGAATCTCTCCCAGAATCTGAATCAATTTTGAAGCAGATCATGTAAAAATCAAAACTATGTTGGATATTGTGTGTGGTTTACATCTCTATAAACTACTAGTATAAGGTATGATGCATTAGTATGATAGATTGAATGTCATGTAAATTTTTATCACTTCATTTTTAAGTTCTTAATATAAAAAAATGAACTTGTTTCTTTTTTTTTTGGCATGATGCAATCAAGTATATCTACAGGAAATTATTATTGTTTTATTCCAAATAAACATCACTATCAATCTAACATAAATTTCGAAGTTGATATGGTTGCTTGATAAATTGAAATTTAGCAATCATAGGTTAAAAATTGATGAAATAAAAATGATGTTATCTGAATATATTTTTCAGGAAGATTTGGATCTTAATCATATATCTAATGATCAATAATTGAGATGCGGAACCATAGCTCGCTCTGATGATACTCTTGTGTGTAGTACGGACAAAGCCTCGAAGGCCAAGATGAATTCTAGTTATAAAATTTATTCCAACCTTTAAAATATTGTGTAGAAATTTTATTTAAGCTTCGATAAGTCTGAATATTTATTAGATCAAATTTTTAGCACTCTGAGCTCATATAAGGTGATTTTGGTGTAATATTCAAAAAAAAAATATTATAAAAAGTTTGGAACTTGAGATTTTGACACTATTTCAACGTAGTGACTTTGAAAAACTTAGTTTTGGTGATTACAAATAACTGCTTATTGTTATAGTCTGAACTGCCTTATATTATAAAACAGGTTGAAGGAGTTCGACTGTCCAACAAATTGCCGATTGATAATCTACACCCATGTATGACCAGTCGCGCACTTAGGAAATGCTACCGACTGCTTGACTGTTCAACGACTATATTTGTTCAAAGATATATCTCGTAGAAAACGTCAATAAATCTCAGATATCTTCATCAAAAGTTGTGTGTGCTAAGTCACAACATTTACGCCTAAAAGATATCAGAGCATTTAAAAGTAATAAATACGAAAGTATTTAACGTTCAAGAGATTACCAAAAATGGAACCTGCATAAAGTTCACTTCAAAGCTGCAAAACTGCTACTATCCATTTACAGCATTATACTTTTTAAAAAGGGTTGACCCCTAAGGGGACCCCATTCCAAATGAGTTAGAGGCTCATTGGCTCATATGGAGGTTAAATCGAGGGATGTGCACGAACGACAGAGACATGAAGGAGGGAGCAACATGGTCAACCCCTAGAGCATATCCCCACAATATTTCAGCAGGAAATATGCTTGACACGAGGATCGAACCTGCAACGCTGGAAAAACTCTTCTCACGTCACCTCAGGCCTTATCAACTCGCCTATGCCACGGGAATTTTCAGCATTATACTTGTTTAACATTTATGAGGACACACATAAGAATTTAAGACGATAGAGACAAATATTTAATGAGGAAAGAAGTCGAACATTATTCCAAGATGTCTACAAATAAGATGATGCAAAAAAGAGAAGAACAAGAATCTGGCACAACGATCACAAGCCTTCTAAGCATTCTCTGAGCACTCTGCAAAATATATCCTACTTTCTCACCTTGCCCACTTATAACAGCAACTCATCCGATCTTTCAGGATCACAAAGGGCGAAGAGTCAACTACCGACTGTTCGTATCAAAACTGTTGAAGAGGAGTTGCTCACGAGTTTGAATCTTTGGATTCATTCAATTGATTTTAATCTATTTACTATTGCATTGTGTTGTGTATTAGGAGTTCCAATCTAGGCAAGAGATAAGTCTTGTATATGATTGGAGTGAGTTGTATATAAAGAGTGTATAAACCAAAGTCTTCTAGTAAATTTCCTTCATGCATGGAAGAAGAGGAGACGTAGAAGCAGTTTTCTTCGAAATTTCATATATCTTATCTTACTATACTTAACTGCTTATTCGTTAACTGCTTATTTATCTTGTAATTATTGCCTACGTGAGTATAAAAATTTCACAAAAATAGTTGGACTGTTTATCCGCACTATTCTTGTGGTCTAAACTGCTTTTGAAGTTAAAGAAACTAGTCTTGATAGCTAACCTTAGCAAAACTGCTTGCAATGCTTCGAAAAATCTTTGAAACTTTTTAAAGTGTATATTCACCCTCCCCCTCTCTACACATACATTCGATCCAACAAGTGGTATCATAGCGGGTTTTTCTTAACCGCTGATACTTTTTTATACTCAAATGACATCCTCTTTTAACAAAATTCCTATGTTCTCTAAGAAATATTATGATGACTGAAAAATTCGTATGCAGGTACATTTCTCTGGCCAAGATGAGGACCGTGATATGCCATAACTGACGTCCCATGTAGATCTTGAAGGCCAATACTGTAGGGCCTAAAATTCAATCTACTAATTCACGTGCATTAAATTAAATAAATATTATTATTATAATTTTTAATTTTAATTGATTTAAATTCTTTATTTGATTTATGTGATATTAAAATATTTATTTATTTATCTAATTGATTTTATTGTAAAACTTATTTGCTTTAATGATTTTAAAGGTTTAAGCTTGCTCGTTTACATGATTTTAATTATCCAGCTTATTTATTTAAAATAACTTAAGTTTATCGATTATTTATTTAAATTATTTTAAATTTCTAGATTATTTATTTAAGTGCTTTTTGATTGTCCAATGTGCTTTAAAAGATTTTTAATCCACTCGTGTATTTATTTAAATTACTTTAAACGGTCATTTAGTTTATTTAAATTACTTTAATCGCTTCGTTTCTTATTTAAATATTTTATTATCATTGTGACATCAAAAAATTTAATTAATTATTTAAAACAATTCTTGAGTTTTTAAGTTCAGTGGTTTCGGGCCCGACACGAGAACACGGTGGATTTTTGGCGGTAACCTTTATTTTCACAGATTTGGAAATCATGAGAAAGTGAGGAAAATAGATAAAAATTCTATTTTTTGGGTGACCAAAAATCGCTTTTATAGCATTCTTGAGTTTATTTTAAAACTTTTTTAAAAGTTAGCATTTTCGAACCCGGATTAGGGAAATACAATTAAATATTTCAATTCTTGAATTTTAAAACATAGGGATTTTTAAAGGGCAAAGTTGTGTAGTGCTAAAGTTGTAAAACCTTAAATAGCACTTTTATAAGTTGTTTGAGTAGCACTTTCAAACCTTGCACACAATTAGACTTAAAAATTCATTTCAAATGCATTTCAAACTTCACACAATAAAGAGAGAGAGAGAGAGATCCCAACCCTAACCCCAAATCCTAGCCTCCATTCTCCCCCTTCTCCTTCAAGCTTGCCGCCACTGCCGCCGCTAACCGGAGCTCGACCTAGGAAGGTATTGCAGCTGTGTTCTTCGAAAATCCCAGCTCAATCCATCTCTTTTCTTGTTGTTTGAAGGTGCAAGGCATGTATATGCCATTTCTTTGGCCACCAAGCAAAGCTACTATGTTGAATGCCTCCTTCTTGTTGCTAATTCGATTTTCTCTCATTTGTAAGCTAGGGTTTCTAGTTTATTTGAAAATCAGTAGGTATACATGTTGATTTTCGAAATTTCCCTTGTATTTGATGCTAAAATGAGTTATATGTTTGATTGGAATTGAGATTTGGTGGGTTTGAGCATGTGTTTCGAAAATTTCAGCATGCATTCATTATGATTCTTGTGCATTTCGAAAATGTGTGGGTTGTGATGTGTTGATATTGAGCTACATCTTGATCCAAACAATTATTTATCATTGTGGGATTTATTTTTGAAAGTTTGAGACACTTCGTGGCATGTTTCATTTCCATTCAAAAACTTGGATGATGATTGGTATAGGGGCTGCCCAAGCCTTGGGTTTGCTACTGATTATGGGTGTGTTCTATGGTGGATTGATGGTGGTTAGGTTGGCTTGAGGGCTGATGTAGGCTGGATGTAGTTGGTTGATCATTAGTTGTGCAAACCGAAGGGATAATGGGCTCTCGGGTGAAGGGTCGATGTGGCTAGCACCTTGGGTTGAGTCATGGGCTGGTTTGGGGCTCAGGGGTAGGTCTGGAAGTGGTTCATGCTGAGGGTGAAGGGCTGGAACATGGTAGTGATGAGTTAAGATGGTTTCTTATGCATGCGATATATTAAAAAAGAAAAAATGCGGATTTTTTTAAAAAATTGACATGACTTTTTTATTTCAACAATAAACCACCTGCCACAACTCAGCAATTCATATAATACCCCAAAAAGGAAAGGAATTATGAGACAATAGGGTATAAGTATGCAGTGCCCATCACAAATCAGAGTAAACATTAAAAGTTCACATGCCATCAAATTCAAGTGCAGGGAATGCACATCCTGCTAAATACTGGAAATAATAAATATCATAAGTTCATTATTACAATTAACTTAATGCGGAAGAAATAATAGTGGCAACGGTTGATGGGTATGCCGTCGGACACTACAAACTCTGAGGATCCTGCCTCTCAGCCTCCTCAACGAACTCACATGCACCAAGCATAGTAGTGCTTAAAGACTCAACAAGATTTGCACTATAAATAACGAGGGATCAAAATACATGCATCATACTAAAAATAATACTAAGTGTACAATGAATTCTCACGAAATAAACACAACACATGCCCGAAGTAGAACCTTCACAACATGCAATGAAAACTTAACTTTCATGAACATTTCCTTTTCAATTAACTTGTGAATTTAGATCCTCGATTGTGACTATGGTTTTGATCGATCAATGGATACAGTACTATGCCGGCAAGGATATCGAGATCTCTCCAGATACCACATTGCCCCTCTGAATTGGTAGGGAAGCCGAGATTTCTCCCGACCTCGTACTACACGTATGGTTGGTAGGGAAGCCGAGATTTCTCCCGTCCTCATACTACACGTCTGGTTGGTAGCGAAGCCGAGATGTCTCCCGACCTCGTACTACACTTCTAGTTTTGGCAAGTGAGCCAGGGCACCCTCGACCCATCATTGCACGTCTATGTCACAACCAGCTCTCCTCAATCATTTACTTTACATTTAATTTAACCTTTTCACATTTAACTTTTCATCTTTTTATCTTTTAATGATTTATACTTTGGAACTAAAACATGAATAATTTGAAGTTTACTCACGCGAAGGATAAAGGCATTGAATTAATGTAATGACACAATCCAGAAAGATAATTTAAACTTTGAATTAATGGATGAATGACGTGTAGGTGGCCACCATTAAACTTAAAGGCATTCCTAGAATCACTTAGACTTATCCCACAATGGGTTGACACGGGCGTTCGGCCCGTACGGTCCATAAACTAGCCCATTCTTATCCAAAAGGCTTTTCGTTCAAACCGACACCTCATACACATCCTAAATCACCTCTAGGATAAGTCCTTAACCTTTAATTCATGCCCGAGAATCCCATTCAATTTAGGTTCCCAGACAGCCTCTAAAATTCTCGAAAAATGGCTCTTGACACTTCAACTTAAACCACCCTTTTCCTACCCAAAACTTACCCGAATTAAGCTCAATTTGAATGGACACGACCCCAACATCATACACATTAAGAAAAATTGGGAATCCCCTGTCCAGGACTCTAAAATTCCATGATCAAAACCCATTCCTAAAGGTGAACCGCATAGACATGAGAAATCTACTCTAGCCCTTCAATATCTAAAACCTTCAAAACCCTTTCCTCAATGACTACTCTACAAATCAACCATCAAGGCACCATCTAGGACCTACAAGTGACCAGCAAGGGCCCTTGAGCTAGCCATGTGCCCGGTGCTAGCTCAAGTCAAGGATTTAACCCGACAAATTCACCCGACTTCTTCAAACGCTACAAATAATCACCTAGCCTAAAAATCCTTTAACTTCAGCCCTTAATACCCATCTAATACATTTCCAAGATCACATTTTTACCCTTTTAAACTATCATGTACATCCCTTAACACATTCATCCATTTCATCAAAATTCAAGTTCAAACGCCCATAATTTGAAGCCGAGTTTGTAACTTTTCGATATATAACTTTAAGGATTTAAAATAACATGATACATGGCTCAAATCCCTTCAAATACACATGAATTAGGGTCGTGTTCTACCCATACACATACTGATTTTTCATCAAATCACCAAGAAATCTCAATTCATGCAAGTTTTTCATCTCATTTCAATCCATAAAACATTCTAGCAACAATGGAATGGAAAAATTTCAAAACACACCAACAATGCCTACTGTTTTTCAGATTAAAAATGTTCCATACACACAAAAATGATTCAAAATTCAAGATTAATAAAGATGGGAACAAGAAACATAATATTCTATGCTTGGTGTTAAAGGAAGCACGTAAATCTTGCCTAAACTTGCAACACAAGAGGAAAAGGGGGCGGCCAAGGGCTGGGATCCCACAACCAGTAGCTGAACAGGCCTCCTAAGTTTGGCTTCAAGGCGGCACGATGGTGTCCGGTGGTTTGGGATGGCCGGCGAAGTGAAAGGTTGAAGAAAGAGAGGTGGCCGATGGTGATTCTTGAATGGGAGGATGGAGGCGGCTAGAATGGGTCTAGGGTTGAGGTTTGTGTTGTGTGTAGAATATTTTAACTGTGTAGAATGTATATGTATTAGTGTGTGTATGTATAGATAGGTGGTGTGAGTGTGGTGTAGTTGAAAAAGTGCTAGTACACTTATAAAAGTGTCATTCTTACCATTACTACTTTAGCTCTACAAGTTTTTGCACTTATTTTAATTTCTAAGTTTAAAATCCTAAAATTAAATATAAGAATAGAATTTTTCTAGTCCGGGATCAGAAAGTCTAATTTTGAGAAATATTAAAAATTAATCTCAAGAATGCACTTACGCGATTTTTGGCACTCGAAAAATTTTAAAAGTAAAAATCTCATTTATTTTCCTCAACTCCGTTGAATTCTTTATTCCCAAAATAAAATTTAAGGTTTTACCGCAAATTCCACCATCACCGTGTGCCGGAGCCGGAGGTCACTGAACTCAAGTACCTCAAATTAATTAACATAATAATTAAAAAAAAAACATATGAAGGAATTTAAACACTAAATTAGAAATTAAAATCAAAACTTTAAATACTTTAATGTCACAACAATAAATAACATATTTAGATAATAAAAAGAGGAATTAAAATAATTTAAATAAACTAGATGAACTTTTAAAAGAAATTTAAATAAATTCACAAGCGAAATAAAAACTTTTAAAGCGACTTGGACAGTTATAAGCATTTAAATAAATAATCTAGGTATTTAAAATAATTTAAAATAGCTAACCGCTAAATTTAGTTATTAAAAATAAATAAATTAGACAATCAAAAGTATTTAAATAAATAAGTTAAATAGTTAAAATCATTTAAATAACTATCCAATAAACTTAAAATCATTTTAAATAAATAATCGGGACAGTTAAGTTCATTTAAATGAATAAACTAAACAATTAAAATCACTTAAATATGCAAGCTTAAACCTTTAAAATCATTAAAACAATTAAGTTTCACAATAAAATGACTTAAATAAATAAACGTAAACAATTAAAAGCATTAACTAAATAGTTAATAGAATAAAATAATTTGAATAAATGATTAATATTTTTTTAGCACATAATTCAAATTAAAGAACTTAAATCAATTAAACTTAATTCAGAAAAATAATTTAGATTGATTAAACTTAAAAATAATAGTCAAATTATTTATTTAATTTAATGAATGCGATTTAGTTGGTTGGATTTTAGGTGCTACAATTCCTTCCCCCTTTAATGAAATTTCGTTCCTCGAAATTTTAAACTTACTAACTAGATCCAGATACAATAGACTAGATCGGCGCTATCTATTCTTTCCTTGCACCCACGCGAGTCAACTCTAAGAAGCTTTCGCTGCGCACTCTAACGCTTATCGACACTTACAAAGCAAGGAGCTGCCTAACTCCCGCTACAAAATAAATTCACAATTTGCTATTTGTCCCCAAATGATGGTATCCTAAGATAAATTTCTAATCACTGTTCCAACGTGACTTTATGAGGTTTTAATTCGCCACCTAATGACCTAAAATATCTGATACTTGCCTTAGTTCGTTAACCTTAAATCCTGGATCACAGTTTCAAGCAATAAAACCCTTAAAACCAATAAATAATTTATGTCAACCTCGACTATAAATTAAAAGCTTTCTAACAACAAAACTACGCCTAATGTCTATTTACCAATTAAGCTTAACACATATAATCTAGAACTTGAACTCTTGAGAAGTCCACAAGTCCCCAAATTACTTAGCAACTAAACACTAAAGTTTTCTAAATAAGATGACTAAAGAAACTATACAATTCTACTTCAACAATCACATAAGGACCGACAAACGAGTTAATTTCCTATATACCAAATCAATAGTATTACGAAATGATGATACCTTCAAGAACAACTAAATAACCAAATTTGAAATTCTAAAGGCCTACACCACTATTAGCATAGCTTCGCTTAATTATCTTGGTCCATGCTCACCCCGTATTAGTTATTACAACTCACAACGCTTCTACGGACGATTAAAAAAATTTTTTAGGCAAAAACTCTAGTTCAGTTAGCCTACAAGTAGGACGAATAGCTCTACTCAACTTAGGATTGGTTGACCCATTTTTTTTAAAAAATTAAATCTAATCCTCGAAAAGAAAACACAACCATAAAATCCATTGATGTTCAGTTCCAAGATATTATCCAATAACATATAGAATCCAGATGGGTAGCTAAACGGGTCCCATTCCACCATTAACCAATTTACACTATCACCTCTTGGGCATTCTTGATCTTTCCAAAATTTCAATTCTTAGTTAAAATTTTCCAACGGATTTAACCACCTTTTCTATCTTAGCCGCAACGACTATCTAATCCATGTTTACTCTTAAAGACAAAGTATACCATGAGCTATTATCCGTTTATGGAATTAGATTATCTCTAAGTACAAAATAATTCTTACATATCGCTTGAAGACATATCTCAAACCTCTAGTTCAACTCGTTAGCAGATCTGAAAATTCAAAAATTCCCAAATTAAAATATGGTACAACTTGAATTCATATTCCAAGAGCTTAAGCATGCATTTAACTTAATTAAATAAAAATAAAAAATTATCAGCGAAAACCATAAAACCAAGTACAACCCCAAGGAAAAGAATCTGTAAATACTTAAGTTATACAACCATATCGAATTAAAATGTATCAACCCAAATACATCAATACTGAAATTCTAGTCAGAACACAAACATCTCCAACTGTTGTCAACCTGTAGTCTAAGCTCCCCTGGAACCACCCGCATCATCCAATCGCAAACGTGCCCCATGAAATAGGGTGTCCAAACAATAGTACGAGGACATGAGCATAAAACGCTCAGCACGAGAGTATGAATATACAAATATTATATGTGCATGAATGCAAGTGATCTGGATACCAAGACACAAGGGTCAAGAAACAAGCTCACAAGTGGGGCCTATGATATATAGCACACTGCACCGTCGCATCAGGAGGTGACTCCTATACCCAGTGGATAATGGTGACCTGATACTAATACAAGTGTCCAACCATAACGATGACTTGACACAGGACTCACGTATCCAACCATCCACTACTCGTAGGATGAGTGTCCTACTACAGGATATCTCAAAGATAAAGGATCAAGATGCTCATGTATGCAACATACTGTCATGACATGCTATACAGATAAAATCATATAAAACATGCAACTATATAATACATGCATACTCAGTCTGGATATCTCGAACAGTACTTTCGTACCTCAGATACTAGGCAAGCTAAACCAGCTCTAAGTTCAAGCCTATAGTCTGCAATACAATGCAAAATTCATGAATTATAACCAAATTCTAAAAGCCTTAACTAAGCTATAGCATACTCCCTATTTTCTATAAGGATCTAGAGTTATAACTTTGTCTGTCTTCAGCCCGCTGAGGACGATTGCCCCAGAACTTGGTCACTACTCCGCTGCAACTCCAGAGCACCTCGCCAACTCCAAAACCAAACCTAAGAAGCCTGGAAATCACCCCAAACACTCAAAAGTCGAGAGAAGAATTTGGAAAAATGGTGTGAGAAATGAGGCTCTCGGATGCTCTATTTATAAGAGGAGATCGGACGCTCCGATCTCTGCATGCAGACCACGTCACTGCATGCACAGTTCGGATGCTCCGATCTCTACTTTGGAGGATCCAAACTGCTACGTGTCCGATCAGCAATGACACCTCACCATATGCATGGCCTAAATGAGTCCGGACACTCCGATCATGGTTCGGACGCTCTGATCTCTTCGTAGCCTCCGAACTAGGAACTGAGCTTCCGAAGTGTTCGGACCCTCTGAACTCAGGTTTGGACCATCCAAACTGTCCTTGGCCAAAAATCCATAATTAAGTCTCTAATCCATGCTTAACCATTTTTAATCATTTAATATTTTAAAATGAAACTCAGCTACTACATGATTCCTATACGAGAACGCCAGAGCTTCCTCTTACATGCAACTTGGAACTATAAAATATTTGACCTTAAAATAGTATGCTAAAACATGATTTGAAATAAACATGAATAACGTCAATAGAATGCATAAAACTTTCATGGACATACTTGACATAAGGTTCTCGGACAGCGTGCCATGCAATTTCTTCTCTCCTCCTCGACTAATCGGCCTCACGATCATCTTTTAAATCATCAAATTCTTTATTTTTATCTACACCATCCAAGTATAATGAGTCTAAAAACTCAAAAAGTATATTCAAGTAGTAGCGAATACATAATAAAATCATAAGACGTGATCAGAACATAAAAATATAACATCTTTTTCTTTTGGGCGATGAATTACATGAAAATGTGGTAACCATTAGAGAACATTTATTGGATCCATGATCATGTAAATATTTGCGCAACCTAAGTATAAAATTTGGTATATCTCATTCTAGCCGAAATCAATATGCATATCGTCCCATACTAGCCGAAGCCAATATGCACATCTTTCGTTCTTTGGAAAGGCCCTCCACAGAGCTCAACACGGGGCACCAATCTCATGTTGTTACCACAAGTACACTTCAAACATCAAAATTACATTTTCATGATTCTTCATAACATTATCATTCATTTCATTCTCATTCTTGTCATGCTCATAAAACTTCATGTTCGTAAAAATTTCATTCTTGGAAAACATTCCTAATATTTTGAAATACAGTAAAACGTCCTTTAACTTTTTATAAAATATAATTATTTCATACTTAAAATAACATTCATGAATAGAAATACTTATACCATCATGCATTATGTATAGTTAGCGATCCATGTATGTTGTTCTTCAGGTTCTCGTCAAAAAATTTTCATGCATCATGCACACAAGAACACAATTGAACCCTTACATGCATTCCATTGGGCATAACTTTACTTAAAATTTTTTTAAAAAAACATTTTTATACCCTAGTGGGTGGGGTGGGGGGGTGGGGGGGGCATAACTTGCTAAAAAAAAGATTAAAAGTGACTGCCCTACCCATGTTTGGGGGCACGCTAGCGTTCCTCCTTGTGTGGGTACCCTAATGCCCGCACTTCACTACCCACGCTCACGTGCCTCTTTACGTAGGTGCTTCAGAACTTTTTTTGCACTAAAATCGTGAAACCTTCACGCACCAGAACCCTTTCAAATGCATACATACACACAATACATGATATCTCCCATAGTAAACCTCAAATACTCATCGAAACACATTTATAACAATCCATACCTATGGTTTTGACTCCAAAAACAAATAGAAACTCTCTCTTCAGATCAAAAATCAGATTTTTAATTTTTTAAACCTTTCCAACTCTTACATTCAAATACATGCTCCTAAATATTCGAGAACGACTTACGCTTCACGGATACATGTCATCATACATCATTTTTTGAAAATCATTGTGGTTCTTTGCAAGCAGGGAGGGATCCAGGAATTGAAGTTGAGGGGGCTTGAACTTAATTATATATAAAAGAAAAGGAGCAAGTATATTATTAAAAAAACTCATATGATATGGCCTAACGGATCAATGTTTGAGACAGATCAAATACTCAACCCAATTTGATTCATGAAAATATATTGTATTTTATGTCAAAAGTGGTTGTAGCCCGGCTCCATTTTACATGATTAATTAAGTAAAAATGGTTAAGCAAGGATTAGGGGATTAATTTGGAATTAATCGGAAAAAATATAAAGTTTTGGGCTAAGGATAGTTCGGAGCTTCCGAACTCAGGATCGGAGCCTCCGATCAGTTTGGAAGCAATGTTGGTAGTTCGGAACCTACGTCAGGATCGAAGCTTCCGAAGTGAGATTGAAGCTTTCGATCTGCTCTAAGCCATGCATGCAATGAGATGTCAAGGTTGATTGGACATGTACAGGATCGGAGCTTCCGATGGCAGGATCGGAGCTTCCGATCATAGCCAATCGACACGTGGCCTTCATGCAAGATCGGAGCTTCTGATCAGACAATCGGAGCTTCCGATCGTTGCCTATAAATAGGCCATACGAGATTTCATTTTATCACACCTTTTCCAAGTTCTCTCTCTCGGTCTTAGTGTATTTTAGGTGTTTTGAGGTGTTTCCAGCCTTCCTAGGCTTGATCCGGAGATTGGCAAGGTTCTCCAGGGTTGCCGCGGATAGGTGCCCAAGTTCTGGGGCAGTCGTCATCAGAGGGCTGACGACGGACACAGGTATAGATCTGGCTCCTTATAGTAAATAGGGAGTATGCTATAGCGTAGTTAATACTTTTAGAATAATATTATAATGCATGAGTACTTTGCATTGTATTACGGATGATAGGCTTGGACCTAGAGCTTGTTTAGCATTGCCTAGTATATGAGGTACATAAGTATTATTCGAGATATTCAGATTGAGTATACATGTATTATGTGTTTGCATGGATTATGTGGTTTCATGTTTTATATGCATTTATATACAGCATGTCATGACTGTATGTTGCATACATGAGCATATTGAGCCTTTACCTTAGAGGTATCCTGTAGTAGGGCACTCACCCTATGAGTTTGTGGATGGTTGGATATGTAAGTCTTGTGTCAGGTCACCCTTATGGTTTGACACTTGTACTAGTATCAGGTCACCATTACCCACTGGGTATATGAGCCACCTCCTGAGGCGACGGAGCAACGTGTTATATTCCCTGGGCCTGATCTATGAGCTAGTTTCTTGACCTTAGTGTCTTGGTATCCAGTTCACTTTCATACATGGACATATAATACTGTATACTCATACTATCGTACTAAGCGTGTTAGGCTCACATCCGGTTGTTTTTGATTATCTGGATACCTCATTCATTGGGGCAGATGCAGGTTGTTACTCCTGAAGTCAGGGAGATTAGGTGGTGACCAAGGCTGGATGGCAGGGTTGACCACTAGGCTTTACCTTCTGGTATATAGTTCATTTTAATTCCATAGTTTCTCTGATTAAGATTATTTATGGTTTATCTGCATGCTTAAGCTTCTGATTAGTAGGTGATCACGGTGCGGGTCACTACATTTATGGTATCAGAGCATGCAATAAGATTCTTTGGGACATAGAATTGATTTTGGGTTATCTTTTGTAGGATTACAAGTTGGATTCAATGACGATAGCAGTATCAGGAATTGGAATAGCAAGATGTTTAGGCTTTTCCAAGATCATCATTGCCAAGAGGTTCGTATTATGTGGATCCAAGCAGGATGGAGCTGGAAGAGAAGATCCAGTTTTCAACGCCAGACGCTTCTCAGGGTTGAATGGAACGTGTGACACATAGTCATCCATTCTGCGCCGACCAAAGAAGCCACCCCTAAAGACTCTTCACTAGTAGTTGGAGAGATTATCAAGAAAATTTTTTCTCATCTACCGGATAAGGAACCCAACAATATTGGAAAAATCCGGTAGATTAGCAAGATTTAACCTTTTAGATCTTGCGATGTAGAAGGTCTGCTGACATGAGTGGCAGAAGGGAAACTTCAAGTTAAAGATCGGTAGACGGAATGAAATACTTCCGCAGAAATTTAAATACTGTATTAAGTTTTGTTGTAAACAGTATTTTAGTTGTAATCAGATGTATTAAAGATTTTAGTATTTGATGTACTAAGATTTTGTTTTATTGTACATCTTTCAGTGTAATCTTTTGATTTAGTTATGTATTACATGGGATTGTAATAAAGATTGTATTAAAACCTGGATTGGTGATTTAAGTATTGTAATCTTTTGGATTATATTGTATTGAATAAAGGATCAGTCATTTGTTTAAACATGTGTTTAATTAAGATTGAAATTATGCATGTTTTCAGTTGATTAGTACTAGGTGTTTTCCTAGGATGACCTAGTAATCGAATGACTGTGGATAGTGCCATGGGTGATGCGATTCATCAAGGGGAATGAGTGTTTGTTCTAGGCAGGTTTCCTTAGAACATTTGGCTACTTTGACCTCTTTAGTTTGTTGCCTTGTGATGATGGATTTTCATCAGGATGCCAGGCTAAGTAATACCAAGAGTTGTGGACTGTGACCAGGACTAGACGTGAGAAGGCACGACCCTTAGTTGGTATTGCTCTGGAAGTTTTCATACTTCAGAGGTGTAATGCCCCGATTTTATTATAATTGAGTTTAATCGAGATAATCAGGGTTTTCAGTGATTGAGGATTGTTTTGTTATTTAGCAGGGGGTTACTTTGCAAGATTGGAGAAATAAAGGACTGAAATGCAAATATTGGATTTAATATATTATCTCATGCAAGTTGGCTTTCCCATCACCTTGACCCATTCCTCTCCTTTCTTCTCCTTCCTCCCATTTCGTACGTACTGAAGAAGCCATAGCCAAATCGTTTCTTCAAGCTTTCTCTCCGCTCGATTCGCTCGATCCGACCGTTAGATTTCATTTCCGAGTTGAGATTCATGATCACCACAACGAGGGCTTCGTTTAGACGTAAGTTTTGCTTCGATCTCTTGAACTTTGATTTTGTTGAGTTGTCAAAATTTGATAATATTGGAGTATGTCGTTCTTGAGCTAGTATAGATCGTGTATTCGAAGTCGGTTTGAAAAAAGAACGAAGTTTGGATTTTATATGATTTTAGAGGCATATTTTCGAAAATAGTGATTTTGATTGAGGTTGGATTTGAGTTGTTTTGATGGATTGTGATGATGATTGACTTATTGTGATGTTGTTGGATGGTTTGTATTTTCCGGATAGTTAGTTTATAGCCGTTATGCCGTCAAAATTGAGTTTGAGTTATCGGTTTTGGTTCGGTTTGATTTGTATATCGAATTTGATTGAGTTTGAACTCCGAGTTGATATCGAATCCGTGTCTCGATGTTTTGACAGTTGATTAGAGATTGAAATTGGAGGACTTGGAGATCGGTTACCAATCAAAGAGTTGGAAGACGGTATAGATTGTTTGATTTATCGACTTTGAGTTTCAAATTATTTAGAGTTTGAATCGAGTTGTCTCTTGTTTGACAGGATTGATTGAAGATTCGAGAAAAAGGTAAAAGTCGACATTGAAATGAATGAGAACGAATACTCGAGATCGGCTTATTCTCGAGTTCCCGAAAATCACATACCGCTTGTTTATTTGCTTGCGTGAACTTGATTTAGTTATTAATGCACTTGCATTCATATTGAGCCGACTTTCGATTCGTTTTGAAATGAGACGTTTTAGAGAGCTATATTGAAGTGGCTTTGGATTTCGAGTTTTTCCAATTGCCAGAATACTTCTTATAGTTGCTCTGAAGTCTAGGGGATTGAGTTGATCGACTTTCACCCCGAAAGGGTGCGTCGGTGAGTTGTCGTGAAGACTGGACCCTGGGATCCCAACCAAGTACCGATCGATTTTATGATTATCTGACTTGATAATCTTGACTTTTAAATCCATGCATTCATTCAATATCATTTCGATGTTATGATTTATGTTCACACATTTCGATTGAGGTGTTTATTTGATATTGAGTGCATGTCTCTTTTACTTAGAAATTATATTTCTAACCGGATTATTCCGGCTGTTGTCTTTGTTTTGTATGTGTAACTTGGCAACAGGAGGATCAGGAGCTGGACCGAGTCGTCCTGGTTAGCTTGGGGGTGAGATTGATAGAAGTGAGACTCCGAGTCATAGGGTCGAGTCTATTTGGAATTGTATTAGTTTTGTTGAGTCGGTGGAACTCATTTATGAAACTCGACTGGTTATTGTATTTTGGGAAGAACCTAGATTTTGTATGTTCTAAATATTGATTTGTATTATGTTTGAACTTGGAATGTTTAGAATTGCCTTGTTGGTTGTTCGCAGGCTCCTCGACCCCTCTGCCCATTTTGCTTGCGCGCGTGCAAGGCAACACCTCGTGCGCGCGCAAGGAGTTTGAGAGGCTCGGGAGATTTTTCCCGCGCGCGCGCGAGTATCTCCGTGAGTCTCTGTTCGCGTAGCCTGCGCGCGCGCGAGGTGATGATCTCGCGCGGGCGCGAGGCTTCTTTAAAAAAAAAAAAAACTTTTGATTCGTTTTCCGCGGCTTATTGTGTTCGATTATGATTAATTATTCGAGTTTAGAAGATTAGAAACGGGGTCTCACATTAAGTGGTATCAGAGCAATAAGATTCTTGGATTTGAACTAGAGTGAGCGGGGTAGATCGAGTCCGCATGAATTGAACTCTCGCATGTGATTGATTTATTTAAATGATTATTTTTAAATACGTGCGAGCATGCTTTATTGATTCTTGAGTTAATTGAATTACATGAGTTGTGATTTAATTTATAAAGCATGAATTATGTGATATATATCTGTCATTGTATATCGTTGAGATTAATGAATACTCAGAGCAGAGTTTTGGACACCGAGGTTATGAGATTGAGAATAAGTCTGAGATATTGTGTACTAACCCTTGATATCAGATGGCACCGCGACGATCTTTGAGAAGGAATCAACCACCTTTGACTCCTCCTTCTACTGAGAATCCGCCGCCAGTTATTACTCCTCCGAATGATCAGGATAGTACAGGAGTGGATCTGTTTGATGCAACCGCGACCCCGATGGAGACTCTTCTGAAGAGATTCCGATCTTTTCGACCGCCTACTTTAACGGGTACCAAGAACTCCATTGCTTGTGAAAGTTGGCTAGATGAAATGGATGAGCTCTTCGATTCCCTCGACTATATCGATGACCGCAGGATCAGGTTAGTCAGTCATCAGTTGCAGGGTGTTGCTAAGAATTGGTGGACCACAACCAAGAGAGAGAATGAGAACCGAGGCACTGCCATCACTTGGAGCTTGTTCAAGACTGAGTTCTTCAAGCGTTTCTTTCCTGTCTCTTATCGAAAGGAAAAGGGTGCCAAATTTGCGAACCTGAGACAAGAGAACTTGAGCATTGAGGACTATGTGAGCAAATTTGACAGTCTCTTGAGGTTTGCACCTCACGTTGCAGATAACGAAGAAGCCAAGACCGACCATTTCATCAATGGATTGAACCCTGAGATATTTACCTTGGTCAATACCGGAAGACCCAAAAACTTCGCTGATGCTATGGATCAAGCAAAGAGGGCCGAAGCCGGATTCTTGATGCAACGTGCTAATCAGGTAGCTCCTCAGTAGCAGCAGAGATCTTTTTAGGACCAGCCTGTTCAGTTTCAGCCTCAACAGGCTCAGTATCAGTACCAACCGTCTCAACAGTCGAATCAGCCTCAGAGGTTTGAGGGAGGCAACAATGGCAGAAATAGGCGAGATCAGTATCGGCCGAAGGGGAAGAATTTTAAGAAGTCTGGTAACAGTTCATCGAGTTCCAGTGGCTCTAGACAGTTCAGTTCTGGACAGAATTCTAGGTTTTCTGGAGCTTCATGCAGCAAGTGTGGAGGACGTCACCCGAGTGATCAGTGTCAAGGCGTGTTTGGTAGTTGTAACATCTGCCAGCAGCCGGGTCATTTGGTAGTTCTTCACGACCGCTAGCTCAGCCCGAGAGATCAACTTCTACAGTCCATTCTTTTCCGCCTCAGCAACAGAATCATCAGGGAGGTAATCAGAACCAGAACCAACCTCCACGATAGCAGGCGAGGGTGTTTGCCTTGACAGAGGATCAAGCCAATGCAGCTCCGAATGACGTGATAGCAGGTAACTGTTCGATCTTTGGTTATCCTGCGCTTGTTTTGATTGATACGGGTGCTTCCCACTATTTCATCTCTGAAAGATTTGTTGTGATGCATGATTTAATTGTTGAGCCTTTATCTGATGTTGTTTCTATTACTTCACCTTTGGGTGGAGAGACTGTTTCGGTGAGATTGGTCTGTAACTGTGTGTTAGAATCCGAAGGGAATTCGATTGAGATTGGCTGCATCGTTCTTGGATTATCTGATTTTGACTGTATCATCGGGATTGATGCTTTGACCAAGTATAGGACGACAGTAGATTGCTTTCAGAAAGTTGTTCGTTTTAGGCCTGAGATGGCAGATGATTGGAAGTTTTTCGGTAAGGGTTCTCGATCCAAAATTCCTTTGATTTCGGTGTTAACCATGTCTTGTTTACTTCAGAAAGGAGCAGAGGGATTCTTGATTTATGCTTTGGATATTCAGAAGTTTAGCCCTGAGTTGTCCGAGATACCGGTGGTTAGCGAGTTTCCTGATGTTTTTCCAGACGAGATTCCTGGTTTACCTCCTATTCGAGACATCGAATTTAGCATTGAACTTGCGCCAGGTACTCAGCCTATTTCGAAAGCACCTTACCGTATGGCTCCATTAGAATTGAAGGAATTGAAGGAACAGTTAGAAGATTTTATTGCCAAAGGATACATCCGACCTAGCGTATCGCCTTGGGGTGCACCAGTGCTTTTTGTGAGGAAGAAAGACGGTTCTATGCGACTTTGCATCGACTACCGCCAGTTGAATCAAGCGACGGTCAAGAACAAGTATCCTTTACCAAGAATCGACGATCTTTTTGATCAACTGCAAGGTTCTTTAGTGTATTCGAAGATAGATCTGCGATCAGGGTATCATCAGCTGAGAGTTCGTGATGAGGATGTGCCAAAGGCAGCTTTCAGAACCAGATATGGGAATTTCGAATTCATAGTCATGCCTTTTGGTTTGACCAATGCTCCAGCAGTTTTTATGGACCTGATGAATCGCATCTTTCAGCGGTATCTAGATGAGTTCGTCATCATCTTCATCGATGACATTCTGATCTATTCTAAGAATCGTTCTGATCATGCCGAGCATTTGAGGATTGTGTTGCAGACTTTGCAAGCCGAACAGTTGTATGCTAAGCTATCGAAGTGCGAGTTTTGGTTGGACCGAGTGGTTTTCCTAGGTCACATTGTATCAGGAGATGGAATATCTGTGGACCCCAGTAAGATCGAAGCAGTTATGAATTGGCAGAGACCGACATCAGTGCCCGAAATCCGAAGCTTCATGGGTTTAGCAGGGTATTATCGCCGATTTATCGAGGGATTCTCTTCCATTGCAAAGCCGATTACTCAGTTGACCCAGAAGAATGCACCGTTTGTTTGGTCCGAACAGTGTGAGGCTAGTTTCATTGAGCTGAAGAAGAGATTGACCAGCGCTCCGATCTTGTCTATTCCATCAGGTACTGGAGGTTTCTCTGTGTACTGCGATGCTTCTCACCGTGGTCTTGGATGCATTCTCATGCAGAGGAAGCACGTCATAGCTTATGCTTCGAGGCAGCTGAAGCCTCACGAGACTCGTTATCCAATCCATGATCTTGAGCTAGCTGCAATCGTGTTTGCTTTGAAGACTTGGCGCCATTACCTATATGGCAAGTCGTTTGAGATATTTTCTGACCACAAGAGCCTGAAATACTTGTTTTCCCAGTCCGAGCTGAATATGAGACAGAGGAGATGGATGGATTTGCTTAAGGACTTCGACTGCGAAATCAAGTATTATCCTGGAAAGTCGAATGCAGCTGCAGACACTCTTAGTTGGAAGCTTTGTTCTTTGTCTCTTTCTACGATTGGTGTCTCTCGATTGATTGAAGATTGTTGTACTTCTGGTTTGGAGTTTGAGACCGATAGGAGATCCATCAGAGTTTTTGCGATTCAAGCCGAGCCAGAGTTGTTTCAGTCGATTAGAGAGGCTCAGAGATCAGATCCGAGTATTCAGAGTTCGATAGAGAGAGTCCGATCAGGTCACCAGTCAGAGTTTCAGGTCAGGGATGACATTTTGTTTGTGAATAGCCGTATTGTTGTGCCCGATGTTTCTGAGTTGAGACAGCGCATTCTTCGGGAGGCGCATTGCAGTCGGTTCAGTGTTCATCCAGGAGGCCGAAAGATGTATAATAACTTGAAGACTCAGTTCTGGTGGAAACAGTTGAAAGGAGACGTCACGAGGTTTGTATCCCGTTGCCTAAATTGTCAACAGGTAAAAGCTGAGACGAAGAAGCCCGGAGGATTATTGCACAGTTTTCCTGTCCCGGAATGGAAATGGGATCATATCTCAATATATTTTGTCGCGAAGCTACCGCGTTCAGTCAGAGGTTGTGATGCGATTTGGGTTGTGATTGACCGGTTGATGAAATCTTCTTGCTTCATTCCTTACCGTATGACATACCGTCACGATCAGATGGCCAAGTTGTATGTCAAAGAGGTTGTGAGATTGCACGGCGTGCCGAAGTCGATAGTATCAGACAGAGATCCGAGATTCACTTCTCACTTTTGGCACAGTCTTCAGGAGGCTTTGGGTACTCGTTTGCACTTGAGCACAGCGTATCACCTTCAGACCGACGGTCAGTCTGAACGTATGATCCAGACTTTGGAGGATATGCTTCGAGCTGTAGTGCTTGATTTTGGATCAGGTTCCCTTGCCTCTAGTGGAGTTTTCGTACAATAACAGCTTCCAGGCGAGCATTGGAATGACACCTTTTGAAGCTTTGTACGGGAAGAAGTGCAGGTCTCCGTTATTTTGGGATGAGATTTCAGAATCACCTGAGTTGGGTCCAGATATGATTCGTGATATGGCAGAGCAGGTGAAGTTTATCCGAGTTAGAATGAAGACAACCCAAGATCGACAGGCCAAGTATGCGAATGTCAGACACAGACCACTGTGTTTCGAGCAGGGAGACCGTGTGTTTTTGAAGATTTCTCCTTACTGAGGCACTGTCAGATTTGGGAAGAGAGGAAAATTGTCTCCGAGGTTCATTGGTCCGTATGAAATTCTGGAGAAGATAGGCAATCTTGCCTATAGGATTGCTCTTCCTCCGTCTCTTTCGGGCATCCACGACGTGTTTCACGTTTCGATGCTTCGTAAGTACCATCCGGATCCGTCTCACGTTCTTCAGCCGGACGAGGCCGAACTTGATGAGACTCTGAGTTAATTCGAGCGACCGATTCAGATTCTTGACAGAAAAGAGAAGCAGCTCAGAAACAAGTCGATTCCATTGGTGAAGATTCAGTGGAGTCGTCACGGAGTTGAAGAAGCGACTTGGGAGACCGAATCTGATATGAGGCAGCGATTTCCAGAGTTGTTCGATTGAGGTGAGTTTGTCTTCAGTTTGTTTCGTTCTTGTTGAGTCTGTGATCTGTCAGATTTTGAGGACGAAATCGAATCTTAGAGGGGGAGAATTGTAATGCCCCGATTTTATTATAATTGAGTTTAATCGAGATAATCAGGGTTTTCAGTGATTGAGGATTGTTTTCTTATTTAGCAGGGGGTTACTTTGCAAGATTGGAGAAATAAAGGACTGAAATGCAAATATTGGATTTAATATATTATCTCATGCAAGTTGGCTTTCCCATCACCTTGACCCATTCCTCTCCTTTCTTCTCCTTCCTCCCATTTCGTACGTACTGAAGAAGCCATAGCCAAATCGTTTCTTTAGGCTTTCTCTCTTCTCGATTCGCTCGATCCGACCGTTAGATTTCATTTCCGAGTTGAGATTCACGATCACCACAACGAGGGCTTCGTTTAGACGTAAGTTTTGCTTCGATCTCTTGAACTTTGATTTTGTTGAGTTGTCAGAATTTGATAATATTGGAGTATGTCGTTCTTGAGCTAGTATAGATCGTGTATTCGAAGTCGGTTTGGAAAAAGAACGAAGTTTGGATTTTATATGATTTTAGAGGCATATTTTCGAAAATAGTGATTTTGATTGAGGTTGGATTTGAGTTGTTTTGATGGATTGTGATGATGATTGAGTTATTGTGATGTTGTTGGATGGTTTGTATTTTCCGGATAGTTAGTTTATAGCCGTTATGCCGTCGAAATTGAGTTTGAGTTATCGGTTTTGGTTCGATTTGATTTGTATATCGAATTTGATTGAGTTTGAACTCCGAGTTGATATCGAATCCGTGTCTCGATGTTTTGACAGTTGATTAGAGATTGGAATTGGAGGACTTGAAGATCGGTTACCAATCAAAGAGTTGGAAGACGGTATAGATTTTTTGATTTATCGACTTTGAGTTTCGAATTTTTTAGAGTTTGAATCGAGTTGTCTCTTGTTTGACAGGATTGATTGAAGCTTCGAGAAAAAGGTAAAAGTCGACATTGAAATGAATGGGAAAGAATACTCGAGATCGACTTATTCTCGAGTTCCCGAAAATCACATACCGCTTGTTTATTTGCTTGCGTGAACTTGATTTAGTTATTAATGCACTTGCATTCATATTGAGCCGACTTTCGATTCGTTTTGAAATGAGACGTTTGTTGGAAAACTGGCGAGTTCCCAGACCAATTACGATTGATACCCGGTGCAGCGGAAGTTTAAAAATTTTCATGGAACGTTTCCATGGTATGGGTATCAACCGTTCATCGATTGAATTACGTGTGTGTAAAATTTAAATAACAATTAAATAAATTTTACCTCAAATCTCGCAACGAGATTAATGGACACCAACAGAACAATTCTGCTCTTGTTGTCTCTCCCTGGAACCGATGAACGCCTTCAATCAGGTCCACGAACAGAGGTTTAATCCCTCTGATAGATTGCACTAGAAAATCTATCAGAAGTTTTCTGCGAAGAGATTGAACGAATCTGATTCGTTATTCCTTACTGCGATTCAAAATCACAGACCGGAATTTTCTCGGGCAGAGCAAAGGGAGGGGACGGCCGATTATCACTTTGAGAGGCTAGGGTTTTCGAAATTTGCTCTCAAAATTTTGACCTGTTGTGTTTAATTTCTGTACTGAAATAACTTATTTATAATGCAGGCCACTAACACCTTAGGGCCCATTAGTCATAAGCTGGGGCCCGACAAGCAAAGCCCGCTCGTTCAGAAATTAATATAAAATTCATCGTGACTCCGATTGATGAAACGATTTCACCAATGTGCACAGAAACCATTTCTGCAAGTTTTAAAGTCAAAATAAATTTTCCTGAATCCGAATTCAGTGGTTTCCAAAAATGTCCATCCCTATGTCATTTTAGGAAATCCTACTCCCTTACTCTTATTTAAGAAGTCCAACTCCTTAGTTCATTAAATTTAACTCTTTAAATTTAACTATCTCAACGGGGATTAAAACTCCATTACACTGTGTGACCCTCAATGGTTCAGGGATACAGCTAGCCGTGGGCTCACAACTCCTTGTGACTCGGAACAACACTTTCCGACTTGCCCAACGAATCATGGTAAAGCGCCTAGCAACATCGCCCCATGATTCCCTAGGTATCACTGATAGTGCCTACAAGAACCAGTAGATTTTGGTTAACGTACAGTACGGTCCCTTCATCCATATATCCCGATCGAATCAACAACCATTGGTATATCGAGAGTCGCTCAAGATTCGATAACTATGCAATACATCTTGAAGATCAAATTAGTGACATCGCATGTGCTACTAAGAAACCATTTCTTAAATCACATCAAGTACTCTGGCCAGAGATTTGTCACACTAATATCTCCTCAGATCGCATAGGATATCCACACTCGCAAGTATGTGGTGAATCCTTGACAACAATGCATTGACTCCTATATGTGTCGTAACTGTACCCAATCTCGACACCTGATGACCCCCTCAGAGTCGGTAAACGAGTCAAAGCACAGTACTAGCATATAGAGTCTCCATGATGTTTCAAGTCGTAAGGACTAATGGTGTACAACCAAAACCGCGGACTTTATCCACTCGATAAGTGATAACCACTTGGAAAGTCCGGATAGGGTAGTTCGACTATTCATCCTATGAATATCCATTTGCATGCTTCGAACATCTCCATGTTCCCTACCAATGAAACGTGGTACTCCGCATCGCAAATGCTAGTCTCAAACTCGAGCGATCCTTATCCTTATTATCGGACGGCTCAATCGACTAGGAACGGTTTTAGAATATACAGTGACTATAAGATGTATTTCATGATAGACATCTCCATGTTCTACCACATCTTACATACACTATAGTATATTCAAGGTCTTTATCAAAACAACAATAGTATATCATAATATAACAATATGAAGTAATATAAAGTCATTGCCATAAAAGTGTAAATAATATTAAACAAAAGATTGTTTATACAAAGAGTCAACAAAGCCCATAGCCACACAGTTGGCTCACTGGGCACCCACTCTTACAATCTCCCACTTGCCCTATAGCCAACTAGTCATACTACGTAGACCCATTGCTTCGCGATGTTTGTCAAACAATGGTCCTGGCAAAGGCTTAGTAAGTGGATCAGCGATATTGTCTGCAGAGGCCACTCGTTCGACACTGATGTCTCCTCTTTCCACAATCTCCCGGATTATGTGGTATTTCCTCAGTACGTGTTTGGATCTTTGATGAGACCTTGGTTCCTTTGCTTGAGCAACGGCACCCGTGTTGTCGCAGTACACCGGGACTGGACCAACAAATTCAGGAATGACGCCCAACTCTTGGACGAAATTCCTCATCCAAACGGCCTCTTTAGCAGCAGCTGATGCTGCAATGTATTCAGCCTCAGTGGTGGAATCCGCTGTGGTGTCCTGCTTGGAACTCTTCCAAGAGACAGCACCGCCATTGAGCATGAACACAAATCCAGAGGTTGACTTCGAGTCATCCACATCACTTTGGAAGCTAGAGTCGGTATAGCCTTCCAGTTTGAGTTCTCGTCCTCCATAAACCATGAACATATTCTTAGTCCTTCGCAAGTACTTAAGAATGTCCTTCACGGCTTTCCAATGCATCTGACCAGGATTAGACTGATATCTGCTCGTGACACTCAGAGCAAATGCTACATCCGGTCTGGTAGATATCATCCCATACATGATACTACCTATAGCTGACGCATATGGTACATGTGTCATATTCTCTATCTCTGCATCAGTCTTGGGACACATAGACTTGGATAGAGAAACTCCATGACACATGGGTAGATGTCCTCTCTTGGACCCATCCATTGAAAACCGTTTCAATATGGTATCGATGTAGGTTGATTGAGTGAGTCCTATCATTCTCTTAGATCTATCCCTATAGATCTGTATCCCAAGAATGTAGGATGCCTCACCCAAATCCTTCATCGAAAATCTACCTGATAACCATATCTTTGTTGACTGCAACATCCCTACATCATTCCCAATGAGTAGGATGTCATCAACATAAAGTACTAAGAATGTCACCGCATCCTTAACTACTTTCTTGTACACGCAAGGTTCCTCCGGGTTCTTGATGAAACCAAAGTCTTTAATTGTTTCATCAAATTTCTGGTTCCAACTTCTTGATGCTTGTTTTAGACCATAAATTGATCTCTGAAGCTTGCATACCTTATGCTCGCTTCCCATGGATGTGTACCCCTCAGGCTGCTTCATATAGATTTCTTCCTTAATGTCTCCATTAAGAAAAGCAGTCTTCACATCCATTTGCCATATCTCATAGTCATACCATGCAGCTATGGCAATAAGGATTCTTATGGACTTGAACATTGCAACTGGTGAAAAGGTTTCGTCATAGTCAACTCCTTGCCTTTGAGTATAACCTTTAGCCACCAATCGCGCCTTGTAGGTCAATACCTTACCATCAGGCCCAAGCTTTCTTTTGTAGATCCATTTACATCCTATTGGAACAATTCCATCGGGAGGATCCACTAAAGACCAGACTTGGTTAGTATGCATCGAATCCAATTCTGATTGCATAGCTTCAAGCCATAAATTCGAATCCGCATCAGAAATTGCTTCCTTGAAGCTTCTTGGATCACATCCAATGTCGGGTTCATCTTGACCCTCTTCAAGAAGAAGACCATATCGAACTGGAGGTCTAGAAGTCCTCTCGGATCTTCTAGGTGCAGGCGTGTCCAGCAATGGTTCCTGAGGTGTGGGATCGTTATTTTGTATTTCGGGTTCTTCTCGAACTTCTTCGAGTTCCATCATCTCGCCTTTCTTATCCAATAAGAACTCCTTCTCCAAGAAGGTGGCATTCCGTGAAACAAACACCTTTGTTTCAGCAGGATAATAGAAATAATATCCGATTGAATTCTTCGGATACCCCACAAAATAACATAAGCTGGATCGACTATCCAACTTATCTCCCACTGTCCGCTTCACGTAAGCAGGACATCCCCAAATCCTCAAGTACGAATACTTAGGAGCTTTGCCATTCCATAACTCGTATGGTGTTTTGTCCACTGCTTTAGTGTGGACGTTGTTCAACAACAATACCGCCGTTTCAAGCGCATAGCCCCAAAACGAAGGTGGAAGCTCAGTGAAGCTCATCATAGATCGAACCATGTCCAACAAAGTTCGATTACGACGCTCCGATACACCATTAAGCTGTGGTGTCATAGGAGGAGTCCACTGAGAGAGAATCCCATTCTCTTTCAGATAGTCCAAAAACTCGGTACTCAAGTATTCTCCACCTCGATCCGATCGAAGTGCTTTAATACTTTTACCTAGCTTGTTTTCTACTTCAGCCTTGAATTCTTTGAACTTTTCAAATGCTTCAGACTTATATTTCATTAAATATAAATACCCATACCTTGAATAATCATCAGTAAAGGTAATGAAGTAGGTGTGGCCATGTTGAGTCCCTACTCTAAATGGACCACAAACATCTGTATGGATCAAATCCAACAGATTTTGACTACGCTCAGGTTTCCCCTTAAAAGGGGATTTAGTCATTTTCCCTTTTAGGCAGGATTCACAAGTAGGTAGAGAGTTAATATCAGACATATCAAACATGCCCTCTCCCACTAGCTTGTTCATCCTCCTTGAGGAAATATGACCTAGTCTAGCGTGCCAAAGGTTTGCCGGGTTTTGACTATCGTTTTTCCTTTTGTTTGTTGTCGCCGGTTTGTCAATACAATTTACTGGAACGTCTTTTAGTTTTAAATTATATAGATCGTTTTCAAGTTGTCCATTTCCAATTAAACATTCATTCTTGTAAATATTGCAAATCTCATTCACAAAATTGCAAGAATAACCATCTCTATCTAGCATAGAAACAGAAATAATGTTTTAATTAAATCTGGAACAAATAAAACATCTATCAAAAGTAACTTAAAACCGTTCTGCAAAAATAAATATTTCCCATAGCTATGGATTTAACTCTGGAACCATTCCCGAGCCTTGACTGGGTCTCACCCATCCTTAGCCTATTACTTCTTATCATCATTTGCAACTCATTGCAAATATGTGATCTACATCTGGTATCCAATACCCAAGAAGTAGTATTAAAATATTTATTTCAATGTATAACATACCCTTTGCAGTTCGCAACTGCTCGAGGTATTCCTTGCAGTTACGTTTCCAATAACCTGGTTTCTTGCAGTGATGGCAAACTTGTTTAGACTTGTCCAATTTTGTATGTAACATTTGGCCTTGAGATCATGGTCCAACCATTTCTCTAATTCGACCAACCTTTCGGCTGTTACATCAGCCGGGGCTGTTTTCGGAGAAGCCTTTTCTAACACTTAGAAAATCTTTTTCCGAACTTAGGACAATCTTAACTTATGGAATCATTCTGTATTGTTTGCGTCAATAAGTTTGTTTTGTTGGAGAACAGAAACATGTGGATTACTGAGATAAAACAGACAATTATCGATGATTGTTTAAGCAATTTACTAAGACATAAAATTGGCGAATTTTATTTTATGAATCTCACTCCCACTATTTTAACGATTTCACCACCCTCTAGTGAAAACGGGAAACTTTTTCCTTAGTGAGAACATGGAGTCCAATTGACAAACTTATGGTCCCGAATAATATCAGCCAACCATAATTCTCAAAAGGTAGAGCCCAATTGCTTCCAAAGCAACCCCCATGTATTTACCTCATGTCCAATAAGGGCCCAATAATATGACGCCGTTTAAAGTGACATGTCAAGATGACCCATCAATATTAAGTTGTGATGGACGGTCGCCATGTGGATCCCCCAATAATATGAGCCGATCCCATGGGAGTTCCACCCAACTTACAACATTTGTCGATCCAATGTACAGCTTTCCGACGGACGGGCCCCCCAATAATATGAGCCGGACCGTATCCGCGGGTAGCATCACATACATTGACCGTTGATGGAAGGTAGGAACATTTAAACAATATTTAAATTTCCTTTATTTATCTTGATATAAATTTTAAATCATATTTAAAATGAGGGATTTTTATTTATAAAAATATTTGTCTCATCATATTTAATTTATTGCATGCATTGCCGGATTCACGCAATTTATGTCTAAACATGCATACAATCATAATATCACATATTATATAGGATGATCGATTCCATTTCTAATTGACCCGTGGTTGCCAATCACGGGTCTTAGTCCAATCCTAGGTAATATGCAGTATGCAAATGCAATCCTATTACATATGCTTCCAATTTACATTTCTTCAGTCTTCATTGTCTGCTGGGCCCACCATCTTCAAATCTTGATCTCCCACTATATCTAATGTATTTACAATAAATAACAATGACAAGTAGGGGATACATTTTTAGGGGGTGGGAACGGGCTATAAACCAAGCCCACTTTTATTACATATGACATTCATATCGGGCCATAAACCAGGCCCATTAATAAAACCAACAACAATAAAGACAAAATGTAAATTCCTAACATACACCTACAAAATTGGTCATGGCAATCGATCATCCTTATCCAATAACATTTAATTCAAAATTAATTTATTGGATAACATGCTGTGGCAATTCAAATTTAAACAAGATAAAATCATATTTTATATATAAAATCACATTTCACATATAAAATCATATTTTATCTCCATATCAAATAAAATCATATTTTATCTTATAAAATCCAATTTTACAAATAAAATCATATTTTATCTAATATATCATAAGATCATATCTTATCATCAATTGTACCAAAATAATTGATTTCAAAATTCAATTTACGGATAAAATATTAAAATTTTCCAAAAATTCAAATTTATCCAAAATCAATTTTAAAATTTACGGACTCGAACAATTCGATCCGAAATCTCGTGAACCAATCAAAAACAATTTTTGACCGGACCAAAAATAAAATTTTAAATATTAAAATTAAAAATATAATTTTTCCCGCGGGCCCGGGACACTCCCGGGCCGGCCCGCACCCGGGGCGCGGGCCGGGGGCAGCCCGGCTGCCCCCTTAGGGCAGCAACGTTTGCTGCCCTGGCGGCGCCTGGCGCCGCCGCTGGGCGGCGCCGTGCGTCGCCCTGGGCGGCGCCGAGCGCCACCCCTGGGCGGCGCCGAGCGCCACCCCTGGGCGGCGCCGAGCGCCACCCCTGGGCGGCGCTGTGCGCCGCCCTGGGCAGCGCCGAGCGCTGCCCTGCGCAGCGCCCAGCGCTGCGCTGGGCAGCGCACAGCGCTGCCCTGGGCAGCGCCGTGCGCCGCCCTGGGCGGCGACGGTCGCCGCCCTGGGCGGCGCCGTGCGCCCCCTTTGGGCGGCGCCGTGCGCCGCCCGGGGCAGCAACAATTGCTGCCCCACCGGGCAGCGATCCAATCGCTGCCCGGGTTTTGCCCCGAAAATTTTTTTTTTTATTTAAAAATATTTATTTTGTTTCATAAACCGAGACTCAAAATTTTGTACAATTGATTAATTCAATCGATTGATCTGAGCAACCTGGCTTTGATACCACTGTTGGAAAACTGGCGAGTTCCCAGACCAATTACGATTGATACCCGGTGCAGCGGAAGTTTAAAAATTTTCATGGAACGTTTCCATGGTATGGGTATCAACCGTTCATCGATTGAATTACGTGTGTGTAAAATTTAAATAACAATTAAATAAATTTTACCTCAAATCTCGCAACGAGATTAATGGACACCAACAGAACAATTCTGCTCTTGTTGTCTCTCCCTGGAACCGATGAACGCCTTCAATCAGGTCCACGAACAGAGGTTTAATCCCTCTGATAGATTGCACTAGAAAATCTATCAGAAGTTTTCTGCGAAGAGATTGAACGAATCTGATTCGTTATTCCTTACTGCGATTCAAAATCACAGACCGGAATTTTCTCGGGCAGAGCAAAGGGAGGGGACGGCCGATTATCACTTTGAGAGGCTAGGGTTTTCGAAATTTGCTCTCAAAATTTTGACCTGTTGTGTTTAATTTCTGTACTGAAATAACTTATTTATAATGCAGGCCACTAACACCTTAGGGTCCATTAGTCATAAGCTGGGGCCCGACAAGCAAAGCCCGCTCGTTCAGAAATTAATATAAAATTCATCGTGACTCCGATTGATGAAACGATTTCACCAATGTGCACAGAAACCATTTCTGCACGTTTTAAAGTCAAAATAAATTTTCCTGAATCCGAATTCAGTGGTTTCCAAAAATGTCCATCCCTATGTCATTTTAGGAAATCCTACTCCCTTACTCTTATTTAAGAAGTCCAACTCCTTAGTTCATTAAATTTAACTCTTTAAATTTAACTATCTCAACGGGGATTAAAACTCCATTACACTGTGTGACCCTCAATGGTTCAGGGATACAGCTAGCCGTGGGCTCACAACTCCTTGTGACTCGGAACAACACTTTCCGACTTGCCCAACGAATCATGGTAAAGCGCCTAGCAACATCGCCCCATGATTCCCTAGGTATCACTGATAGTGCCTACAAGAACCAGTAGATTTTGGTTAACGTACAGTACGGTCCCTTCATCCATATATCCCGATCGAATCAACAACCATTGGTATATCGAGAGTCGCTCAAGATTCGATAACTATGCAATACATCTTGAAGATCAAATTAGTGACATCGCATGTGCTACTAAGAAACCATTTCTTAAATCACATCAAGTACTCTGGCCAGAGATTTGTCACACTAATATCTCCTCAGATCGCATAGGATATCCACACTCGCAAGTATGTGGTGAATCCTTGACAACAATGCATTGACTCCTATATGTGTCGTAACTGTACCCAATCTCGACACCTGATGACCCCCTCAGAGTCGGTAAACGAGTCAAAGCACAGTACTAGCATATAGAGTCTCCATGATGTTTCAAGTCGTAAGGACTAATGGTGTACAACCAAAACCGCGGACTTTATCCACTCGATAAGTGATAACCACTTGGAAAGTCCGGATAGGGTAGTTCGACTATTCATCCTATGAATATCCATTTGCATGCTTCGAACATCTCCATGTTCCCTACCAATGAAACGTGGTACTCCGCATCGCAAATGCTAGTCTCAAACTCGAGCGATCCTTATCCTTATTATCGGACGGCTCAATCGACTAGGAACGGTTTTAGAATATACAGTGACTATAAGATGTATTTCATGATAGACATCTCCATGTTCTACCACATCTTACATACACTATAGTATATTCAAGGTCTTTATCAAAACAACAATAGTATATCATAATATAACAATATGAAGTAATATAAAGTCATTGCCATAAAAGTGTAAATAATATTAAACAAAAGATTGTTTATACAAAGAGTCAACAAAGCCCATAGCCACACAGTTGGCTCACTGGGCACCCACTCTTACAATGTTTTAGAGAGCTATATTGAAGTGGCTTTGGATTTCGAGTTTTTCCAATTGCCAGAATACTTCTTATAGTTGCTCTGAAGTCTAGGGGATCGAGTTGATCAACTTCCACCCCGAAAGGGTGCATCGGTGAGTTGTCGTGAAGACTTGACCCTGGGATCCCAACCGAGTACCGATCGATTTTATGATTATCTGACTTGATAATCTTGACTTTTAAATCCATGCATTCATTCAATATCATTTCGATGTTATGATTTATGTTCACACATTTCGATTGAGGTGTTTATTTGATATTGAGTGCATGTCTCTTTTGCTTAGAAATTATATTTTTAACCGGATTATTCCGGCTGTTGTCTTTTTTTTGTATGTGTAAGTGAGACTCCGGGTCGTAGGGTCGAGTCTATTTGGAATTGTATTAGTTTTGTTGAGTCGGTGGAACTCATTTATGAAACTCGACTGGTTATTGTATTTTTGGCAGAACCTAGATTTGGTATGTTCTAAATATTGATTTGTATTATGTTTGAACTTGGAATGTTTAGAATTGCCTTGTTGGTTGTTCGCAGGCTCCTCGACCCCTCTGCCCATTTTGCCTGCGCGGGCGAGGCAACACCTCGCGCGCGCGCAAGGAGTTTGAGAGGCTCGGGAGATTTTTCCCCCGCGTGCGCGAGCTCCCTTCTCGCGCGGGCGCGAGTATCTCCGCGAGTCTCTGTTCGCGTAGCCTGCGGGTGCGCGAGGTGATGACCTCGCGCGGGCGCGAGGCTTCTTTAAAAAAAAAAAACTTTTGATTCGTTTTCCGCGGCTTATTGTGTTCGATTATGATTAATTATTCGAGTTTAGAAGATTAGAAACGGGGTCTCACAAGAGGTTGTTTGGGTGCCTTTGTGCTCCAGGGACTATATAAGGAAGGATACTCAATTTGGGGATTTGGCAACAGTCACAACAAGGTATTGCTTTGGATTGGATAGATACCAGGTGAGGTATCAAGGTTTAGTTATCTTCTGATAAAGATGCAGATGTTCTGCTGTCAGAATTAGTCTTGAAAGGGATTTTCATTGAAAACTAATCGTTCTGAGCAGATAAGTTTCAATCATTGATTTGGGATTTTGGGATTTAATCCAAGAGTTTATTTGAATTGGTATTCAACAAGATTGAATTTTCATATGCTTGCAGACTCGGGATTTGAGTTGTGCTTCTGTGAAATTATGAAACTTTTCCTTGACCAATGATTTTGGTCCGGATAGAAACGTTGTTTACCAAAAACTCAGGGATGAGTTATGCCAGGATGCTGATGACTGTAGGGTTTTGAGATGGTATAGTAAGTGCGACCTTATGCCAGTGTACTCTAGAAATATTGTTATGTCCCAGTTTGGCATTATAAGAAGACTTACCTCAGTCTCGTTGTATGTACAGTCATAGCAATGAGTATAATTATCGGGAGAATATTCAGAATTTATGAGTTTTCTGGAATTATACTTGGTGCTAAGTTAGTGCCAAGGGATGTGATGAGTTATCGTCTGACTTCATCAGAGATACATATTTTAGTTTCCATGGATAGAATAGTCTTGAAAAGGATTCCTTGACAAGTGAATATTCTGGACGAATAGTTCTCGCACGTGATACTGGGGGAGAACCAAGAGGTTTGACCAGTATTGTCTGATTTTATCAGAGGTATAACTAGTGATCAAGGTTTTGATTGCTAGGTTAATAGGGAATTCTAAGAGATGAATCTACTCAGGTAATTTTTCATGTAAGAATTGGAATTTGATTGATTGGGTCATCAAGAAAAGATGACTTTTATCAGGACACTGGGATGACTTATACTGGGAGACGTGAACTATGATCAAGACTAGACATGGGGAAGTATATTTCCAATGATATTCTGGAAGTATTTTTCACTTCAGAATGGGATGGAAAATATTACCTAGTTTAGAGATCATTGCAACAGTTAAGTTAAGGTATAACCTAGTGTTAGTTTGATATCTTTGAAAAATATACTTGATATTTTTGGTGGATAGAATTGTGATGAGAAAAGTGTTTCCTGATTAGGAACATTTTGCATCAGAAGAGTTTGAGATCTACCAAATGATTGATCTAGTTAGTACTTGACGGATGTCGTGAACCTGCTAAGTTACAGCATGGATTTGACAGTATGAGAATTCACTTGGATAGTGAAAGTTGAACACCTAGATGTTCATATTTTGCTTTGAACTAGCCAGTTAGACTGGTGCAAGTTAGTGCCCAGTGACCATTTGTGACTATCTTTTTAGGCAGTCAGAGCTAGACGTAGTTGTTTCCAAGAAATATGCTAGTTTAGCTTTTGGGTTTCCTTCTGCTTAAAAGAATTGATAAGAAGTTTTAAATCTAATTTATCTATGGTAGATACAGATGTTGTAACCCGTGATGGGGGAGGTAAATGTTCTTTTGTAGAAAGAACGATTGAAATTTTTCATTACTTGATGGTTTGGAACTGAACTGTGAGATTTTTGATTGGATGAATACGGTACCCTAGTAAGCAGTACTCAGAAAAGTTTTTGCAGTACTTCTGGGATTTTATTGTCAAAAATTGATCTAGCTATTGTTTGAATTTCAATGGGTACTAACAGGACAACATCACGATAGCAGCTGAGATCTAAAGTTACCATGTAACGCCCCAAATTTATCTTAATTGAGTTTATTTGAGATAATCGGAGATTACAGAGTTCAAGAGCCGACTTGATTTTGATCAGGGTCTATTTTGAAAATTTTGGATTTTTCAGGGACTAAAATGCAAATATCAAGTTTATTAGATATTTAAAGGATCTTTTACTTGTCTTCTCCATTCCATCTCCTCCCCTTGGCCGATTAATCCATTAGAGATGCCTCCCAAGCTTATTCAAGCTTTGTGAGTCCGGTTTCTGCTCGATCCGTCCGTTAGAATTTATTTCTGAAGGCAGATTAGCGATCACGGCAGCGAGAGCTTCGTTCTATCATTCGTTTGGAGTTTTTCAAGCCTAGAGTTAGCAGAAGTTGATCGTCGAAGAGTTGGACGAAGAGCGTTTATCCAGAGTTGGAGCTATTCGTATCGAAAGGTACAAGCAGTCATCGTTTTAGCGGGATAGCACCCTCGAGACAGTTGTTTCTTGAGTTTCCCTTAAATCACATAATTGCATCAATACTTGTTCTAAAATGTGGGACTTTTATTTTTTTGATTGAGCTTTTGTTATATGGCTTAATGCTTTATGTTTTTCTTATGCATTCATCTTAAGCCAAACCTTTGATTTCAGCGGGCAGAATGATCCTTGTTGTTTAGACGTTTTGGGGGCTATACTGAGAGTGGCCAAGGTGTAGAAGTTCAACTAGTTTCAGCATACTCCTTATAGTCGCACCAAAGTCTAGGAGAGTGGGATATGTGGCACCAACTCGATCGGGAGAGTCGGTGAGTCGTTATGTGATCTCATCCTCGGGATCCTAAAATCATAGCAGCAATCCCTTGTTTATCAGAGTTGATATCCCGTTTTTAAAGACATACATTTCATTCGTCTTAACTTGATTATGTTGTCTTGAAATCATGTTGTTGATATATTACTTTTATTTCTTGTTATGTTGCTTTTACTAGGAATATCATTCTCGCCGGAGTTATCCAGTTGTTGCTTTGTTTTGTATGTGTACTTGGCGATAGGTGGGGCAGGATCAAGTCAGAGGCAGCATGCTAGGGGTTGAGTTGATTAGAAGTGAGGACTCGGTGTTTTTAGAAGTCGAATTTTAATTCGAACTTGTTTTGTATTTGGATTGTAATCTAGAACCGATGCATGTTCTACTGGTTTGAATAATGTACAACTCTAGACCTACCTTGTACTCTTTATGCATGTTGTATTGAGTTTTTAGCATTGTGGAATGGAAGAATTGGATTGTGTTAGCATGGATTTTTGTTCTGCTGAACTTATCTTTTTCTGGTGCAGCAGGGCATGGACCCCGTGCCACGTTCGTGCAAGGGTCCGTGTCCCCTGGCAAGCTTTGGAGTATGTCTTTGTTTCAAGTGCACGGACCCTGTGCCACCTCCGGGTGAGGGTTCGTGTGGTTGGACAAAAACTCAGGTTTTTAGTGCAATGTTTAAGCATGGACCCGGACACGGAGGTGGTGCGGGGTCCGTGTGTGCTTTAGTTAAATGCACGGACCCGTGCACGGATGTGTGCATGGGGTCCGGGCATTTCTTTTAATTTTTTTTTCTTCTATTGCTTTTAATCTTGGATCTTGTATACTTACTTATTGTTTAATCCGAGACTAGATGTTTAGAACCGAGGTCTCACATTAAGTGGTAACAGAGCGATAAGTTCTTGGTTGAATTAGAAGTAAGCGGGGTAGATCGAGTCCGCGTGTATTGGCTCCTTGCATGTGATTGAGTTATTTATTGATTATTTAATTCCATGCGAGCATGCTTTATTATTTGAGAATTAATTGAATTACATGATTATGTGATTTAATTTATAAAGCATGGACTACTTGAGATATAATTATTTTTGTTGTTGACTGGTATCCGATTTTCTGAGTGGTTGAAAGGGCACAGATTTGTAGCAATTGAGATATCTCGTGTCCTAACCTTTGATTATCAGATGGGTCCTCGTCGAGTTATTAACAGAAACCCACCACCAGTTACTCCTCTAAATGAGCAAACTAGTACAGAAACTGATCAGATGGATGCCACAGCGACGCCTATGGAAACATTGCTGAAGAGGTTTCAGTCGTTTAATCCGCCTTTGTTGCAGGGTACAGATAATCATGTTGACTGTGAGAGCTGGTTGGACGAAATTGATTAGTTTTTCGATTCCCTTGATTATTCAAATGACCGCCGAATCAGGTTAGTCATTCACCAGCTTCGTGGTGTTGCTAAGAACTGATGGATCACGACGAAGGGAGCCATGGAGAATCGAGGTACAGTCATTACTTGGACTCTTTTCAAAACTACATTTTATAAGCGGTTTTTCCCAATTTCGTACCGTAAGGATAAGGGAGCCGAGTTTGCCACTCTGAGGCAAGGGAATTTGAATATATAGGAGTATGTAGCCAATTTTGATAGCTTACTGAGATTTGCACTGCACATTGCTGATAATGAAGAAGCAAAAACCAATCAGTTCATCAATGGTTTGAACCCTGACATCTTCACGTTGGTAAACACTGCTAAGCCTGATAACTTTGCGGATGCCATGAATCACGCGAAGGGAGCTAAAGCAGGTTTCTGGAGACAGAGAGGAAATCAGATGGTACCTCAGTAGCAGAGACAGTCTCAGAATCAACCGTCTCAGTATCAGAGTCAGCCAGCGCAGTATCAGAACCAACCCCAGAGGTATGAAGGAGGAAGCAGTGGGGGTAACAGAAAGGATCACTTCAGAGCCAAAGAGAAATAGTTCAAGAAGCCGGGGAACAGTTCTTCTAGCTCCAGCGGCTCCAAGCAGTTCGGTTTAGGACAGATTTTCGGATTTTCATCTTTGTTCTGTAACAAATGTGGGGGTAGACATGCCCAAGATCAGTGTGTAGAAGTCTTCAGGAACTGCAATATCTGTCAGCAGCCAGGACACTTTGCTAAGGTGTGTCCTCAGTGAGGTAAAGATCGAGCTGAGAGTGGGAGTTCTTCTAGACCTGCAACTCAGCCTCAGAGGCAAACTTCTGCGGTTCACTCCTTCCAGCCTCAACAGCAGAACAGACAGTGTGGTAACCCGAATGCGAACCAGCCTCCGAGACAGCAAGAACGAGTCTTTGCTTTGATAGAGTATCAGGCTCAGGTAGCACCTGACGATGTTATAGCAGGTAACTATTCAATTTTTGGTTATTTTGCTCATGTATTGATAGATACAGGTGCTTCTCATTCCTTTATCTCTGAAAAATTTGTATTGATGCATGCTTTGCCTACTGAGCTTTTGCCTACTGTAGTAGCTGTTACTTCACCTTTGGGTGGAGGAATTGTTTTTGTCAGATTAGTTAGGATTTGTGAACTTCATTTTGAGAAATATTTGTTAGAGTTTGGCTGTATTGTACTTGGGCTGTCAGATTTTGACTGTATTGTTGGTATAGATGCTTTAACCAAGTACAGGGCAACCGTCGATTGTTTTCAGAAGGTTGTCAGATTCAGACCTGAAATGGCAGACGAGTGGAAATTCTTCAGTAAGGGCTCTTGATCTAGAATTCCTTTGATTTTTGTGTTATCTATGACTCGTTTGTTACGGAGAGGTGCAGAGGTATTTTTGGTTTATGTAGTTGACGTACTGAAATCTAGCCCTGAATTGGTTGATATACCAGTGGTCAGAGAATTTGCGAACGTCTTTCCAGATGAGATTCCTGGATTGCCGCCTATTCGAGAGATCGAATTCAGCATATATTTATTGTAAGGTACTCAACCTATTTCCAAGGCTCCTTATCGAATGACACCGATCGAAATGAGAGAATTGAAAGAACAACTTGAGGATTTGATTGCAAAGGGATACATCCAACCTAGTGTGTCGGCTTGGGGTGCTCTTGTTCTATTTTTTTGGAAGAAGGATGGTTCTATGCAGCTCTGTATTGATTACCGTCAACTGAATCAAGCGACAGTAAAGAACATATATCCTTTACCCCGAATATATGACCTTTTTGATCAGCTACAGGGTTCTTCTATCTATTCGAAGATTGATCTGAGGTCGGGATATCATCAGCTGAGAGTGCGTGAAGAAGATGTTTCTAAGACCGCATTCAGAACGAGGTATGGTCATTTCGAGTTTATAGTCATGCCATTCGGTTTGACTAATGCTCAAGCGGTTTTTATGGATTTGATGAACCATATCTTTCAGCGTTATTTGGATGAGTTTGTTATTATCTTCATCGATGATATTCTTATCTATTCAAAAAACTGTACTGACCATGCAGAGCATTTGAGGATCTTCTTGCAGATTTTGCGGGTTGAGCAGTTTTTTGCCAAGCTATCTAAGTGTGAATTTTGGTTGGACCGAGTTGTCTTCGTCGGTCACATTATTTCAGGAGATAGGATGTCTGTCGATCCCAGCAAGATCAAAGCTGTTATGAATTGGCCTAGACCGACATCAGTGCCTGAGATCCAAAGCTTTATGGGTTTAACTGGTTATTATCGCCGATTCATCGAGGGATTCTCATCTATTGCCAAGCCGATTACCCAGTTGACTCAGAAAAATGCGCTTTTTACCTAGACTGCAGATTGTGAGGCTAGTTTTGTTGATCTAAAGAGGAGACTGACCAGTGCTCCAATCCTTTCTATTCGATCAGGTACTGGCGTATGCATTGAGGCAGCTGAAGCCACACAAGACTCGTTATCCGGTTCATGATCCTGAACTCGCTGCGATCATTTTTGCTCTGAAGATATGGCGTCACTATCTATTTGGTGACTCTTCCAAGATCTTTTCTGATCATAAGAGCCTTAAGTATTTGTTTTCACAGGCAGAGCTGAATATGAGACAGAGAAGATGGTTAGATCTGTTGAAGGATTTCGACTGTGAAATCAAGTATTACCCGGGAAAGTCGAATGCAGTTGCAGATTCCTTGAGCCGAAAGCTTTGTTCTTTATCTCTTTATACTATCGGTGTTTCTCAGTTGATTGATGATTGTTGCACTTCTGGTTTGGAGTTGAAACAGATAGGAAGAGTATCAGAGTATTTGCTATTCAAGCCGAGCCAGAGTTATTTATTTTGATCAAAGAAGCACAGAAGTCTGATCCGAGCACTCAGATTTCAGTAGAGAAAGTCAGATCTGGGGATCAGTCTAAATTTCAGGTTAGAGATGATGTTTTGTTTGTGAATAACCGTATTGTTGTGCCTGATATTTCGGAGTTGAGGCTGCGAATTATCCGAGAGGCTCATTGCAGTCGGATTAGCATTCATCCTGGAGGTTGGAAGATGTATAAAGATCTGAAGAATGAGTTTTGGTGGAAGAGAATGAAGAGTGATGTTGCGAGATTTGTATCCCGATGTTTTAACTGTCAGCAAGTGAAAGCAGAGAGAAAGCAACCAGGTGGTCTGTTGCACAGTCTATCTGTTCCTGAATTGAAGTGGGATCACATTTTGATGGATTTCGTCACAAAGCTACCACGATCTGTTCGAGGATGCGATGCTATTTGGGTAGTGATCGACAGATTGACGAAGTCTGCTTGATTTATTCCATACAGGATGAAGTATCGTCACGATCAGACGGCTGAGTTGTAAGTTTGCAATGTTGTGAGATTGCATGGTGTGCCGAAGTCGATTGTTTCAAACCGAGATCCTAGATTCACTTCGCACTTTTGGCACAGTCTTCAAGAGGCACTTGGTACTCGATTGCATCTGAGTACAACTTATCATCCTCAGACCGACGAAAAGTTAGAGCGGACTATCCATGTAGTGACCCAAGCCGTGATCACCTACTAATCAAAACTTAAGCATGCAATTAATCAATAAAATAATATTAATCAGAGTAACTGTGGAATCTAAAATAAAATAATATAAGGTAAGCAAATCCTAGTGGTCAACCCTGCTAACTAGCCTTGGTCACCATCTAAGCTCCTTGTCTCCGGGAGAACTACCTGCAATTGCCCCATGGAATAGGGCATCCAGCCAACAGAAAACAACCGGAAGTGAGCCTAACAGGCTCAGTACGAGAGTACGAGTATACGGTGTTATGTGTGCATGTATGCAAATGAACTGGGTACTAAGACTCTCAGGTAAAGAAACAAGCTCAAAGACCGGGCCCAAGGTATATAGCACGCTGCGCCGTCACCTCAGGAGGTGGCTCATATACCCAGTGGATAATGGTGACCTGATACTAGTACATGTGTCCAACCATAAAGGTGACCTGACACAAGATTTAAGTATCCAACCATCCACAACTCGTAGGTAAGCGCCCTACTACAGGATACCTCTAAGGTAAAATTTCAATATACTCATGTATGCAACATACAGTCGTGATATGCTGTATATATAAAGTCATATAAAACATGCAATCACATAATCCATGCAAACACATAAAACATGCATACTCATCTGGATATCTCGAATAAATACTTCTGTACCTTACTAAGGCAGATCCTAGAAGCTTTCCCTTTAGGTCCAAGCCTACCATGCATCACTACAACATAAATACCCCATGAATTGCCCAGCATGCCAAAAATCACCTATTAGGCTCTAAAAGCCTTAATTAAACTATAGCCTACTCCCTATTTTCTATAGGGAACCAAAGCCATACCTTCGTCCATCGTCAGCCCGCTGATGACGCATGCCCCAGAGCCTGGGCATAGCCTAGCTCCTGTTGGTGATCGGTTAACTCATGCCCGAAAACGCAGCAGAATTTCAAAATTTTATAGAAAACACCGAGCACTTGTGTAGCATTCAAAATCATCAAACATCCATAGGGTGTTTTTAGAAGATTTTACCTATCAATCTCAAAAGATTGATTTATGGATCCAACCAAGTTGTGAACAACTTAGCTCTTGAAATGGTAGACACAATCTACAAGCTTCCAAGAGCACACCTTGCTCAAATGGATTCAAGCCTTCAAGAATACACCTCATTCGAAATAGTTCCTCCTTCGAATTAGGTCCACGACTAGACAATCTAGATCCACTCTAAATATGCACTAGAATATTTAAAGCATTTTTTTTTGAGATGTTTCTTGCCTTTTCTCCCAAAAATCAAAAGACAAATTGGAGAATTTTTTAGATTTAGTGGATGAACATGTATTGTAAATGGAAAAGGAATATATAATATAATAATATGATGATCAAAGATAAACAATTAGTCATGCATTAAAAGATGAAAAGCATGCATGGAAAATTGTGTCCATTCTTTTAACCCTTCACATTTCCTCTCCCATATAATATATAAATATATATGTCAAACATATATATATATATATACATGACCCTTGAACTTAATATTTAATTAATTATTTAACTCAAACCCATTTAAGTTTAATCAATTAATTAAATCTAACTTGAACTCATTCAAGCCCACTAGTAAAATAATTATTCAACACCATTTTATTTTGAGCTCTACAAGACAAGACTCAATAGTGTTTAATTAATCCAACACTTGAATTAATTAATTATTTATACTTTACAAAGTATATTAGTGAAAAATTAATTCAACCATTGAATTAAGTTAATTAAGTTCAAAATAATAATTTTAAAAATCACAATTTTCAAAAATTAATTATTTATTCAAGTCAACTTTTAATCCTGGAACACATTCACAAATTAAAAGTTACTTTCTCATTTATTCTCCATTAGAATTCATAATTCTAATTTATTTTACTTATAAACTCCTTTTTAAGTTGTTCAACACATTGAACTATTTTAATCTCAACGGGATCTAGAAAGCTAGTACTTGTGTGACCCTCAATGGTTCATTGATATAATTAGCAGTGGGTTCACATCTCCATGTGATTCGGGATCAACAAGTTCCTTATGTGAGCATACCCTATATAGCTCCATTCTTATTAATCAACCCCTTGATAATAAGAACGTCAGAAAACTCAAGTCTGATAGTACCCAACAAGTCATGTTAAACATCTAGGAGCATCGCTTACATGACTCCCTAGGTATCAAATGATAGTGCCTGCAAGAACCAATCAATTATGGTTAACGTAAAGTATGGTCCCTTCAACTCATATATCCCGACCGATTCGACAACCATTGGTTTATCGAGAGTTGTCATTGAATCGATATCTATGTGTCATGCCGTAGTTGCATCGAAGGTGTAATTCAAGAAACCCATTTCTTAATTACCACCTACTCTGATTAGAGATTTCAAGCTACATATGAATGTGAACACATAGGATATCCATACTCGTAGGTAAGCAGTGAATTTCCAACTACAATGCATTGACTCCTATATGTTTCAACACAACGCCCAACCTTGCCACCTGATGACCCCATATGAGTCGGTAAACAAGTCAAAGTGAAGCTTTAGCATATAGAGTCTCCATGTTGTCCCAGGTCATAAGGACTAATGATGTACAACCATAAACTAGGACTTCTCCACTCGATAAGTGATAACCTATTGGAAAATCCTTTAGGGAGGGTTGTTCAGTGCACCCTACAAGGATCACCTATTTGCATGCTTGGACATCACCATGTCCCCTACCAATGAAATGTGGTACTTACATCGCAAATACTAGTCTCAAGCTCGAGCGGCCTTTATCATTTTTTGTGGCGGCTGAATCAACTAGGAACAGTTTAGAATATATAGTATTACAAATATGAGTTTCATGATAGTCATCATATAACCATCTCATATTCTTTCTACTATTTGTATCTTTAAGGGATTTATCTATGCAGCTAGCATGGGTATATAGATAAAGGTGTGCCAAATTAAATAATGTCAAATATTATTAAAATAAAGATTTTCATATAAGAGTTCTCTCAAGGACCATCGACCAACACATTGGCACGATGGGCACTACTCTAACAATCTCCCACTTTCATTAGAGCCAACTACCCATATTCTTCAAACCCATTGATTCGAGATGCTTTTCGAACAATGGTCCTGGTAAAGGCTTAGTTAGTGGATCAACAACATTATCTGCGGAGGCGACTCTGTCTAACGAGACCTCTCCTCTTTCCACAATCTCCCGGATGATGTGGTATTTTCTTAGTACATGTTTGGATTTCTGATGAGACCTTGGTTCTTTTGTCTAGGCAACGGCGCCAGTGTTGTCGCAGTACACAGGGACTGGATCAACTCCATTAGAAATAACGTCCAATTCTTGGACGAAGTTCCTAATCCAAACAGCTTCCTTTGCTGCATCGGATGCAACAATGTATTCTGCCTCAGTGGTTGAATCCGCAGTGCTGTTTTGCTTGGAAATATTCCAACAAACAACAGCACCATTGAGCATGAGTACAAAACCGGAAGTTGACTTCGAATCATCAACATCGCTTTGGAAGCTAGAGTCGGTATAGTCTTTCAATTTTAGTTCTCCACCCCCATAAACCAAGAACATATTCTTAGTCCTTCTCAAATACTTGAGAATGTCTTTCACAACTTTCCAGTGTGGAATACCGGGGTTTGATTGATATTTACTTGCAGTACTCAGTGCAAATGCCACGCCAAGACGTGTAGATATCATTGCATACATGATACTACCAATAGCAGATGCATATAGAATGTGTGTTGTCATCTCTATCTCTGCATCATTATTGGGAGACATGGACTTGGATAGAGACACGTCATGACACATATGTCCTCTCTTAGACTTTTCCATCGAGAACCTCTTCACGATGGTATCAATGTATGCAGACTGGGTGAGACCAAGCAATAATTTTGATCTATCCCGATAGATTTGTATTCCCAATACAAAAGATGTTTCACCCAAGTCCTTCATCAAGAACTTACTCGCTAACCATACTTTAGTTGATTGCAACATTCCTACATCATTCTCAATGAGTAGAATGTCATCAACATAAAGTACCAGGAATGTCACGGCACTCCCACTGACCTTCTTATACACACATGATTCTTCAGGATTCTTAATAAAACCAAACACTTTGATTGTACCATCAAATCTGAGATTACAACTCCTAGATGCCTGTTTGAAACCATAAATAGATCTATGAAGTTTGCATACCTTATGCTCACTTTCGAGAGATGTGAACCCTTCAGGCTGAGACATGTAAATCTCTTCCTTAATATCCCCATTAAGAAAAGCTGTCTTCACATCCATCTGCCATATTTCATAGTCATACCATGCAGCTATGGCAAGCATTATCCTTATAGACTTGAACATTTCGACTGGAGAAAAAGTTTTCTCAAAGTCAACTCCTTGCCTTTTAGTATACCCTTTTGCTACCAATCTCGCCTTGTAGATCACCACCTTCCCATCCGCTCCAAGTTTCCTCTTGTAAATCCATTTATACCCTATAGGAACAATTCCCTCAGGTGGATCCACAAGATTCCACACTTGGTTCGAATGCATGTAATTCATCTCAGATTCCATAGCTTCAAGCCACTTGGATGAATCGGCATCAGACAACGCTTCCTTGAAGGTCCTTGGATCACATCCATGGTCAGGCTTATCTTGGCCCTCTTCAAGAAGCAGACCATACCTCATAGATGGTCTCGAGATCCTCTCGGATCTTCTAGGAGCTTGTATCTCCTCTCTTGGCTATTTGGGTATGGGCTCTATAATCGTGGGTGTTTCTCGAACTTCTTCAAGTTCTATCATCTCCCATTTTCTATCAAATAGAAATTCCTTCTCCAAGAATGTTGCATTCCTAGAAACAAACACTTTGTTTCTTTTGGATGATAGAAATAATATCCAACCGAATTCCTTGGATATCCCATGAAGTAGCATAAAATGGATCGAGCATCCAATTTATCTCCTACTGTTAGCTTAACATAAGCAGGGAACCCCCATATTCTAAGATAAGAATACTTAGGAGGTTTTCCCATTCATATCTCATATGGTGTCTTATCAACTGTCTTTGAATGAACATTGTTCAACAACAGTGTCGCTGTTTCAAGCGCCTATCCCCAAAAGGATGGCGGCAATTCCGTGAACTCCATCATAGACCGAACCATGTCCATCAAAGTCCGGTTACGACGTTCTGAAACACCATTCAACTGAGGTGTAGCAGGTGGAGTCCACTGCGAGAGAATCCCATTCTCCCTAAGATAATCTTGGAATTCAGCACTCAAGAACTCACCATCTCGATCTGATCGAAGTGCCTTGATGCTTCGTACCAACTGTTTTTCTAATTCATTTCTGAATTCTTTGAACCTTTCAAAATCTTCAGATTTTTATGTCATCAAATACACATACCCATACCTATAGAAGTCATCGGTAAAGGTGATGATGTAGGAATGTCTGTGCTTAGTGGTGATGCTAAGTGGACCACACACATCTGTATGGATCAAATCCAATAGTGTATTGGCTCGCTTCACATGGCCCTTAAAGGGAATTTTGGTCATCTTTCCTTTTAGACAAGGTTCACAAGTAGTAAGAGAATTAATATCAGACATATGAAACATTCCTTCTCCCACTAGCTTGTTCATCCTTCTTAAAGATATATGACCTAATCGAGCATGCCACAAGTGTGCCGGATTCAGAGTATCTTGTTTTCTTTGGATGTTGTTGATATCTCTTGGACATTATACATTTGAATATATTTCAATTTTAAATTATAGAGATCGTTTTCCAATTGGTCTTTACCAATTAAACATTCATTCTTGTAAATATTGCAAACACCTTTGCCAAATAAACAAGAATATCGATCTTTATCAAGCATAGAAATGGAAATAATGTTTTTCACCAAATCTGGTACAAACAAAACATCTCTCAAAATTAATTTAAAATCATTGTCCAACAATAAGTAAACATCTCCAATAGCTTTGGCAGCAACTCTTGCCCCATTGCCCATCCTCAAGAAGGTCTCACATTCTCTGAGTCTCCTACTTCTTTCCATCAACTGCAAATCATTACAGAGATGTGAGCCACACCCGGTATCCAATACCCAAGAAGAAAAGTTAATTGAAATGTTTACTTCAATGTAGAACATACTCTTTCCAGAACCATTCTGGTCAAGATATTCCTTGCAGTTACGCTTACAATGTCCATGCCAAAGTGGGCGTGTATGCTCACCAAAGAGCTTATTGAGATGCAGATGAATGTCAGCAGCATTCTTAGCATCCTCAAAACGCCTCTGCAGCTCATCAGACATAGAATCCAGCATATAACACTTGGCTTTCAAGTCATGGTCACACCAATCCTTGTAAGCCTGCAGCTCCAAAGGACTGCATCTAGTCGAAGCCTCAACAGGGGGCGACTTATCAAGTGTATATGCTATTCTTTTTGAATTCAAGACGATTTTCACATTTCTTAGCCAATCGAGGTAATTTGGACCAGTCAGTACATGTTTGTCGAGTATTGCAGATAACGGATTGCGGATTGATGACATGTCAAAAGTGTTGTACAGAAAAATAATAACAGATAAATGTTACCGACTATTTTTAAATATTTAATAAGATATAAAGTATGGACTTTAACTTTATAAATTTTTACTCCCACTGTTTTGACATTTTCACTACCCTATAGTGAAAACGGGAAACACATTTCCTCAGTAAGTATGCAAGGTCCATTTAGCCAATCATGATATCGAATAATATTAGCCAATCACAATTCCTAAAAGGTAGTTTCCAATTGCATCTCCATGAAACCCTTACGTAAACTTTTGTCTCACTCTTGATTAGGACCCAATAATATGACGTCATTCATCTTTACGTGTCAAGACTTACCCATCGATATCGAACCTTAATGGACGGTCGCCATGAGTTCCCCCAATAATATGAGCCGAAGTCATGGGAGTTTCACGTAGTTCACATCACCATGTCAATGGATGTCAGCTTTTCGGCATCCAAGCCCCCCAATAATATGAGCCGAGCATTGAATACGGGTAGCGTTCATCATGCACCCATTGTCGATGGAAGACATGAAAATTATAAATAAATTTATAATTCCCCATTTCGGGCTTGATATAAATTTTGAATCTAATTCAAAATGAGGGTTTTTAATTTTGAAATGGTCTCATCATTAATTTTAAAACTCGCCATGATTGATCGTATGTTTGCCAAATTCATGCATCTTTGTTATTATAAAATAATAACGCACATATTATTTATTTATAATATATCATGCATGTATTACAAATAGTAAATTAACAAAGATGATCAATCGCCCCATAACTATTCGGCTCGTGTGAGCCAAACACGGGTCTAGGTCCAATCCTAGGGAATGCACGTGATGCAAATGCAACAATTACATAAGCTTCCAATATTTACATGTCTTGGATCTTCATAATTCATCATGACCCACCACCTTCCAATCTTGATCTTCCACTATCAAATATTTTACAATAAAATATCCATGACAAATAGGGTTACATCTCATGGGATGGGAACGTGCTATAAACCAAGCCCACTTTATAATTTGATAATTATTACAACCCATTAAACACAAAATATCCTAGCATACAACTAGCAAATTGGTCTTGGGCTTTTGAGCATCCTTCATGCATAATATCACATATCATACACCATCAATTAATTATCACAATAATCAATTGATCAAATATTATATATCTTGGTCCAATCACTAACCGCCACAATTATAAATTAAATTAACAAAATAAACAAACACGTTTGTTTATTTTCCAATTACTTTATTTATAACCGAATTTTTTGTAAATAAAATTTACTATAAATAATCAAAGTCACACTTTAACTATTTATTTCATGAGAAAAATCATACATCATAAAGTTTAATTTTCACAAAAATCAACTATAATGATTTTAACAACTTAGGGCCTATGACACTTCATATCCCAAAACATCTTTTGGAAACTCAAGTCATCATAGTCGTTACCAAAACTCCGTCGCCGAATTCCGGCCAAAATTAAATTTTTTTTTGAGGGGCAGCCCGTAGGCTGCCTAAGCAACCCTTCGGGCAGCAAAAATGTGCTTCAAAGTTTTTTAAAAACTTCCCCAAAAGTTTAAAAAAAATGATTTTCTAATGCGGTTAGAAATTGACCTCAATATAATATTCAACAAATGCTACACAAAAGAGTAACCTAGGCTCTGATACCACTGTTGGTGATCGGTTAAATCATGCCCAAAAACGCAGCGGAATTTCAAAATTTTATTGTAAACACCGAGCAATTGTGTAGCATTCAAAATCATCAAACATCCATAGGGTGTTTTTAGAAGATTTTACCTATCAGTCTCAAAAGATTGATTTATGGCTCCAACCAAGTTGTGAACAACTTAGCTCTTGAAATGGTAGACACAATCTACAAGCTTCCAAGAGCAAACCTTGCTCAAATGGATTCAAGCCTTCAAGAATACACCTTCTTCGAAATAGCTCCTCCTTCGAATTAGGTCCATGACTGGAAAATCTAGATCCACTCTAAATATGCACTAGAATATTTAGAGCATTTTTCTTTGAGATGTTTCTTGCCTTTTCTCCCAAAAATCAAAAAACAAATTGGACAATTTTTTAGACGTAGTGGACGGCCATGTATTGTAAATGGAGAAGGAATATATAATATAATAATGTGATGGTCAAAGATAAGCAATTAGTCATGCATGAAAAGATGAAAAACATGCATGGGAAATTGTGTCCATTCTTTTAACCCTTCACATTTCCTCTCACATATAATATATAAATATATATATGTCAAACATATATATATATACATGGCCCTGGAACTTAATATTTAATTAATTATTAAACTCAAACTCATTTAAGTTTAATCAATTAATTAAATCTAACTTGAACTCATTCAATCCCACTAGTAAAATAATTATTCAAAACCATTTTATTTTGAGCTCTAAGAGACAAGACTCAATAGTGTTTAATTAATCCAACACTTGAATTAATTAATTATTTATATTTTACAAAGTATACTACTGAAAAATTAATTCAACCATTGAAATTAATTTAATTATGTTTAAAATAATAGTTTTGAAAATCATCATTTTAAAAAATTAATTATTTATTCAAGTCAACTTTTAATCTTGGAACACATTCATAAATTAAAAGTTACTTTCTCATTTATTCTCCATTAGAAGTCATACTTCTAATTTATTTTACTTATAAACTCTTTTATAAGTTGTTCAACACATTGAACTATTTTAATCTCAACGGGATCAAGAAAGCTAGTACTTGTGTGACCCTCAATGATTCATTGATAAAACTAGCAGTGGGTTCACATCTCCATGTGATTTGGGATCAACAAGTTCCTTATGTGAGCATACCCTATATAGCTCCATTCTTATTAATCAATCCCTTGATAATAAGAACGTCAGAAAACTCAAGTCTGATAGTACCCAACCTGTAACGCCCCGATTTTATCTTAATTGACTTTATTTGAGATAATCGGAGATTCCATAGTTCAAGAGCCGACTTGATTTTGATCAGGGTCCTTTTTGCGAATTTTGGATTTTGAGGGACTAAAATGCAAATATTGGATTTGTTAGATATTTATAGGAGCTTTTACTATTATTTTCACTCCATCACCTTCCTCTTCACGCCTCCCTCCTCCATTGTTGAAGAAATCGATTCTTCAAGCTTCCAGATTTCATCCCGAGCTCGATCCGTCCGTTGGAAATTATTTCTGAAGGCAGATTAGCGATCACGGCTGAGAGAGCTTCGTTCTGTTGTAAGTTTTTCTTCGATCAGGTTCATTCTAATTTTGGGATGTCGTTAGAATCGATTGAGTTGCTAGTATGTTGTTCTTGGCAGAGTTCTGATCGTTTATTCTCTGTCGGTTTCGAAATAGAGCGTCGTTTGGAATTGTTATGAATTTTTAGGCTTTAATTCGAAAATGGGACTTTTGGATTTGTTGGAATTGGATTGGATTGGATGAATTATTTGTTGTTATGAGTTGTTGGCATTGTTAGATTGAGGTTTGCATTTCCGGTTAGTTGAATTTACAGCCGTTATGCCGCCGATTTGAGTTTTGGATTGTCTATCGGTTCGAATTGTTTGAGTCAAGCCTTCGATTGAGTTGTATGTTAATCTCGAGCCTTATTACTTTTTGTACAGATTGATTTGAGGCCAGTGGAGTTGCAAGATTGTAGCTTTGTGCAACTTGGAGATTGGAGCCGGTATAGTATCGATTCTCTTATTATCGACTAGGAAGTTTGATTGAATCTTGAATTGAGGAATCGTTGTTGTTTCTAGGTTTGGAGCATCGACGTTGTTGAAAAGAGGTATAAGATGACTTAGATTGGAATGGAACGTGTGACTCGAATCCGACTCGATTCGAGTGTTCCGAAGAATCACATACTTGCATGTTATTTGATTATTCGAATTATTTGAGTTATGTTTTGAATTTCATTCATCTTGAACATGAATCCTTGATTTGAGTAGCGGGCAGGACGACCCTTTTGATGATAGACGTTTTGGGGATTATATTGTGAGTGGCCTAGGTGTAGCCGTTTCACCTAGTGCTAGCATACTCCTTATAGTCGCACCAAAGTCTAGAGGATGGAGATACGTAGCACCACCTCGATCGGGAGAGTCGGTGAGTCGTTTACGTGATCTCGTCCTCGGGATCCCAAAAGCAAAAGCAGAAATGTTTTGATTATCCGACTTGATAATCCCAGATTTTAAAAACATGCATTGCATTTATGCATATGAATTGAGTTTTAGACATTCTTGTGGAATTTCATGGTTGTTTTATGAATATCTAGAAGATGATGCATTTCGTTTGAGATGTTTTTATGATATTGCATGTTTGTCTCTTTTACTGGGAATATTATTCTCACCGGATTATCCGGCTGTTGTCTTGTCTTTGTATGTGTGCTTGGCAACAGGTGGGGCAGGACCGAATCAGAGATCGCATGGCTAGGTGGATGAGTTGATAGAGTGAGGCCTTGTTATTGTAGAAGTTGAATTTGAAATCGAACTTAGATTGTATTCAAACTCGATTTGTATTTTGGATTTTGGAACTTAGAATTGATGCATGTTCTACTCTTTCTTGTAATTGAATACTTCGTTGTTGGAAAAGTGTTAGTTAGATCATGTCGGAGCCTTTCCGGGTGTTAGATTGCACTTTTGGAGCCTTATTTTGAGCTAAAACAGCAGGCCATGAGCGTCCGCGCCTGGTGAGGAGCGCCCGCGCGTTCTGCTCCCTTTCTCGGAGGCTCGGGCAGGGCTGTATGCGCGCCCGCGCGTCACCCTGTGTAAAAAAAAAAAAAAAAAAACTTTGCCTTTAATCTTAGATCTTGTATGCGTAATTATTGTTTATTCTGAGATTAGATGATTAGAATCGAGGTCTCACATTAAATGGTATCAGAGCGATAAGATTCTTGGACTGAATTTAGAAGTGAGCGGGGTAGATCGAGTTCGCATGAATTGATTCTCGCATGTGATTGAGTTATTTAAATTGATTTATTTAAATACCATGCGAGCATGCTTTGTTGTTGAGAATTACTTGATTTACATGATTTTGTGATTTGAAATATGAAGCATGAATTATTTGAGATATGAACTGTATTTCACCTGTATCCGGAATTCTGAGAGGTTGCAAGGGCACCGAATTGCAGCGATTGAGATATCTTGTGTCCTAACCTTTGATTATCAGATGGGTCCTCGACGAGTTATTAATAGGAATCCACCGCCAGTTATTCCTACAACTGAGAAAGCTAGTACTGAAACGGTAGAGATGGATGCTTCAGCGACGCCTATGGAAACCTTGCTGAAAAGGTTTCAGTCGTTCAATCCGCCATTGTTGATGGGTTCAGAAAATCCAGTTGACTGTGAGAGTTGGTTGGATGATATCGATCAGTTGTTCGATTCCATCGATTACACAGATGACCGTCGAATCAGGTTAGTCATTCATCAGCTTCGTGGGGTTGCTAAGAGTTGGTGGATCATGACGAAGAAAGCAATGGAGAATAGAGGTACGGAAGTTACTTGGACTCTTTTCAAATCGGAATTTTATAAGCGGTTTTTCCCTATCTCGTATCGCAAAGATAAGGGAGCAGAGTTTGCCAACCTGAGGCAAGGGAATCTGAACATTGAAGAGTACGTGGCTAAGTTCGATAGTCTGTTGCGTTTTGCACCGCTAATTGCCGGAGATAAAGAAGCTAAGGCAGATCAGTTCATCAATGGTTTGAACCCCGACGTCTTGACGTTGGTAAATACCAACAGGCCTAACAACTTTGCGGATGCCATGAATCACGCAAAGGGAGCAGAAGCAGGTTTGTGGAGACAGAGAGGAAATCAGTTTGTGCCTCAGCAGCAGCAAGGACAGTTTCAGGCACAATCTTCTCAATACCAAAACCAACCGTTCCATTACCAGAATCAATCCTTTCAGTTTCAGAACCAACCACCGAGTTCTGAGGGTGGTAGCAGTGGAGGTAACAGGAAGGATTACTATCTCCCGAAAGGGAAGCAGTTTAAGAAGCACGGAACCAGTTCTTCGAGCTCGAGTGGTTCGAGGCAGTATGGATCGGGACAGAGTTCGGGACAGTCAGGCATGTCTTGTGCCAACTGCGGAGGTCGTCACTCCAGTGATCAGTGTAGAGGTATTTTTGGAAGCTGTCATATTTGTAACCAGGCGGGGCATTTTGCGAGAACGTGTCCTCAGCGTGTTCCTCAGCAAGCTCAGAGTGGAATTTTCCCGAGACAGACAGCTCAGCCTCAGCAGCAAGCACCTACTGTCCACTCTTTCCAACCTCAGCAACAGAATGTTCAGGAAGGTAATCAGTATGCAAGCCAGCCTCCCAGACAGCAGGCACGAGTTTTTGCTCTGTCTGAGGATCCACAGACTCAGGCTACCTACTCCAACTCTTAAAATAAGAGTACCCAAAAGCTCATAAAAAATGAGCTAACATGGGCCAAGGAGAGGTGTGATTGCATTCAAAATGAGGACCCCTCGTCCCCTATTTATGTTGGCACAATCGGAAGCTTCGATAGTGCCAACAAAAGCTCTGTTCTGTGCATGGAATCCACGTTGCAATTGGTTGAGATCGGAAGCTCCGATCTCTTGCAGGCATCTACGTGTACAAAACTTGAAGCCACGTCTCATGGTAACACATCGGAAGCTCCATTGCGGCATCGGAACTTTCGTTCGTACCGGCATCTCCGATCTACACAACGGTGGCTCCGAAGTGAACACCATTTTCTTTACGGTTTTTGGATCCCCGGGACCTACCCTACCATTTTTGGACGTTCCGGATCTGATTTTCCACTTATTTTGACCAAATAAGGACTCCTTAAACATTTTTTGACACTTTTAAAATTATATGTCATTTTTTAACATGTTTAAAATCACTTAATCTTGTAAAATGGAACCGGGCTACTACAATTTAGACGTTAGAGGATATGCTTCGAGCAGTAGTGCTAGACTTTGGAACTAGTTGGCAAGATTCTTTGCCTCTTGTCGAGTTTTCTTACAACAATAGTTATCAAGCGAGTATCGGTATGGAGCCTTTTGAGGCTTTGTACGGTAAGAATTGTCGATCTCCTTTGTTTTGGGACGATGTATCCGAGTCACCTGATTTGGGACCGGATATGATTCGAGATATGGTAGAGCAAGTAAAGATCATTCAGTCGAGAATAAGGTCAGCTCAGGATAGATAGGTGAAGTATGCGAATATCAGACGCAGACCTCTGAGTTTCGATCAGGGAGACCGAGTATTCTTGAAAATTTCTCATTTCAGAGGCACCATTCGATTTGGAAAGAGATGGAAGTTATCTCCGAGATTCATCGGACCGTACGAGATTCTCGAGAAGTTAGCCGATCTTGCCTACAGACTTGCACTTCCTCCATATTTATCTGGTATTCACGAAGTTTTTCACGTCTCTATGTTGCGGAAGTATCATCCAGATCCTTCTCATATTATTTAGCCTGATGAAGCCGAGCTTGATAAGACTCTGAGCTACTTTGAGCGACCGATTCAGATCTTTGACCGAAAGAGAAGCAGCTCAGAACCAAGTCGATTCCTTAGGTAAAAGTGCAGTGGAGCCGTCACGGAGTCAAGGAAGCGACTTGGGAGACAGAATCTGACATGAGACAACATATTCCTGAGCTATTCGGATGACGTGAGTTCTTTTTACTGTCTTTTGTTCTTTATTATATCTTATGTGATTGACTCTTATTGATTTCGAGGACGAAATATCTTCTATAGGGGGAGAATTGTAATGCCCCAAATTTATCTTAATTGAGTTTATTTGAGATAATCGGAGATTACAGAGTTCAAGAGCCGACTTGATTTTGAGCAGGGTCTATTTTGAAAATTTTGGATTTTTCAGGGACTAAAATGCAAATATCAAGTTTATTAGATATTTAAAGGAGCTTTGACTTGTCTTCTACATTCAATATCCTCCCCTTGGCCGATTCCTCCATTATAGATGCCTCCCAAGCTTCTTCAAGCTTTGTGATTCCGGTTTTTGCTCTATCCGTCCGTTAGAATTTATTTCTGAAGGCAGATTAGCGATCATGGCAGCGAGAGCTTCGTTATATCATTCGTTTGGAGTTTGTCGAGCCCAGAGTTATCAAAAGTCGATCTTCGAAGAGTTGGACGAAGAGCGCTTATCCAAAGTTGGAACTATTCGTATCAAAAGGTACAAGCAGTCATCGTTTTAGCGGGATAGCACCCTCGAGACAGTTGGTTCTTGAGTTTCCCTTAAATCACATACTTGCATCAAAACTTGTTCTAGAATGTGGGACTTGTATTTTTTTTATTGAGCTTTTCTTATGCATTCATCTTGAGCCAAACCTTTGATTTCAGCGGGCAGAATGACCCTTTTTGTTTTGACGTTTTGGGGGCTATACTGCGAGTGGCCTGGGAGTAGAATATCACCTAGTGTCAGCATACTCCTTATAGTCGCACCAAAGTCTAGGGGAGTGGGATACGTGGAACCACCTCGATTGGGAGAGTCGGTGAGTCGTTACGTGATCTCATCCTCGGGATCCCAAAAGCATAGCAACAATCCCTTGTTTATCAGAGTTGATATCCCGTTTTAAAGACATACATTTCATTCGTCTTAACTTGATTATGTTGTCTTGAAAGCATGTTGTTGATATATTACTTTTATTGCTTGTTATGTTGCTTTTATTGGGAATATCATTCTCACCGGAGTTATCCGGCTGTTGCTTTATTTTGTATGTGTACTTGGCGACAGGTGGGGCAGGATCAAGTCAGAGGCAGCATGCTAGGGTTTGAGTTGAGTAGAAGTGAGGACTCGGTGTTTTTAGAAGTTGAATTGTAATTCGAACTTGTTTTGTATTCGGATTGTAATCTAGAACCGATGCATGTTCTACTGGTTTGAATAATGTACAACTCTAGACCTACCTTGTACTCTTTATGCATGTTGTATTGAGTTTTTAGCATTGTGGAATGGAAGAATTAGATTGTGTTAGCATGGATTTTTGTTCTGCTGAAATTATCTTTTTCTGGTGCAGCAGGGCGCGACCCCGTTCCACGTCTGTGCAAGGGTCTGTGTCCCCTTGCAAGCTTTGGAGTATGTATTTGTTTCGAGTGCACGGACCCCGTGCCACCTCCGGGTGAGGTTCTGTGTGGTTCGATAGAAACTCAGGTTTTTAGTGCAATGTTTAAGCACGGACCCAGACACGGAGGTGGTGCGGGGTCCGTGTGTGCTTTAGTTAAATGCATGGACCCGTGCACGAATGTGTGCACAGGGTGGGTCCGGGCATAACTTTTAAAAAAAAATCTTTTTTTTCTATTGCTTTTAATCTTAGATCTTGTATACTTACTTATTGTTTAATCCGAGACTAGATGTTTATTACCGAGGTGTCACATACCAGGTCTAGCAAAATTGTTGTCACTGATTTTCCGATATATCTATTGGATGCGTTAGGCCATTGATATGTTAGATTCGATGAGATCGAGTCAGGGGATTTGCTAGATTGTATTGAATTAAGGACTTTGCCAAGGAGGGATGAAACAGTTTTGTTCATCTAAGTAGCGCAAGTCAGGATTTAGCAACGAATTATTATTATCCGTGGCAGGATAATCGGTATTCTCATTTTCAAGTGTTATCTCAAGTTATTAGATAGATGACATTATATCAATAATAAAGATTGTAATAATTGAATTTTGAGTCAACTAAATATTTATATTGATATTTCCAAGAAGAGAGCCTGGAGGGTTCAGGAAATCAAGAATTGTGGACAAAGACGTTGTCACAGGTATTATGACAAGTGTTAGTCATAAAGGATGAGAATCCTATCAGTGTACAAGGAATTGCATACGAGGTTCTGGTGGAAAGGAATGAAGAGAAGTGTGTATCAACATGTTTATAGATGTTTGGTGTGTCAGCAGGTCAAGACAGAACACCGTAGACCTGGAGGTTTTCTTCCTAGTTTATCTATTCTTGAGTAAAAATGGGATTTGATTACGATGGACTTCGTGACCCATTTACCGGTGACCTCAAGGAATTGTGATGCTATCTGGGTTGTGGTGGACCGACTCACCAAGTCAGCACATTTCATTCCTTATAACTGGGATTACAGCTTTGATAGGATGGCACGTTTGTACATCCAGGAGATTGTCCGATTGCACGGAGTGCCTGTGAGCATAGTCAGCGATCGAGACTCCAGGTTTACTTCCATGTTCTGGGGGAGTCTTCAGCGCGCTATGGGTACTACTCTCAGTTTGAGTACAACTTATCACCCAGAGACTGACGGGCAGTCAGAGCGCACGATTCGTACTCTTGAAGACATATTGCGAGCATGTTCTTTGGATTTTGGTCCAGCATGGCAAGACCAATTGCAATTGATTGAGTTAGCGTACAACAACACTTACCATCGCAGTATTGAGATGGCTCTGTTTGAGGCATTGTACTGATGATGATGTCATACTCCACTGTTCTGGGAAGAAGTGGGGGAGCGACATGTAGAGGGACTAGAGTTAGTCCAGCAGGCTGTTGATATTGTTGGACATATCAAGAAAAAAATTAAGACTGCACAGGATCGGCAGACTAGTTATGCAAATGTTAAGCGCAGACCTTTGCAGTTCGAAGTGGGAGAGGAAGTGTTTTTGAAAATATCACCATTTCGCAGGATTATGAGATTCGGTCTAAAGGGTAAGCTATATCCTAGGTTCATTGATCCATTTGAGATTTTCAAAAGTGTTGGAGATTTGGCTTACAGGTTGGCGTTACCTTCGTATTTGTCAAGTATCCACGATGTGTTCCATGTATCGCTGTTGCGACGGTATGTGGCAGATAAGTCTCATATCTTACAGCCATCTGAAGTACAATTGGATACAGATTTGACGTATGTGGAGGGATCATTGCGTATCATAGGTCATAAGGATAAAGTCTTACGCAACAAGATAATTCCTCTAGTTCTAGTTCAGTGGCAACATCGAGGTACTGAAGAAGCCACTTGGTTAATGATGGAAATGGGTCGTGTAAGGCCCGTGATTAATTAATATTAATCCAAATTTATTTAATTTTAATCCGAGTATATTTAATTTGGGAATATTTAGAGTTTCGATTTAAATTCTAATATTCTTAAATTATTTAGGATTGAAATTGAATTAAAATTAGGGCCAAGGACCGAATTGCAATTATTGAAGAATTAAGGGACAAAAGTGCAAATAGAATTAAAGTTATCAGATTTTGAATTGATTATCAGCATGTATACGTGTATCTTTCTTATCAAATTCAGAATTCAAGAACAGAGAGCCGAGTTCCTTCATCGTTTTTCTTTGAAAGTTTGATTTTTGATTTGCCGTAACTTTTGAACCGGTTGTCCGATTTTGATTCCGTAAATTGTTCTGAAATCCTTAAGAAGAGGGCTTAGATCTAGTGTAAGTGTTTATATCTTTCAGTATGGTTTGAAGCTATAAAATTGACAGATATCAGATGTTGAGTTTTCGATTATGTTTATCGATGTTTATGCGATTCTATATCGAAACCGGATTGATGAGTTTGTGTTATTTGTATTCAACTTTGATTCCATCATGTATATCAATTGTTACGGCTACTGAGATGAGGTTTGGAATGATATATCAGTTGGTTTGTTGAATTGAATACACATATAATTGGTTTTGAAGTTAGAAATGATTTCGGGATTACGTCGGTTATCGATTTTCAATCGCTACGTCATTTAATCGAGTTTTGGAACTGTTTTGATAGCCGATATTTGAGTTGAAGTTGTAGTTGAGATGTTTTGAATGTTATAGTATTTTTCTTATTCAGTTTCAGTTAAGTTTGAAGGCTAAACGACACAAGACGCCGACTTGAACTAACGAAGAAAGAGTTGAGGTTTGAAATGCGATTGATTGATGAATTCTTGATGGTTTTGACTCATTTCTAAAACGATAGATTGATATGGAGTTTGATATATGTATTTTGATTATATCTTACAGATTTGAAGAGTTCAGAACCTCGATAAAAAAAGGTATAATGACGACATCGCGAAGTAGGGACTTTGAAACTCAAGAACGACTAATCTTGAGTTGGCCCGCAAAAACCACATACTTGTTTATGTTTTGATTTAATTGTGATGTTGTCGATCCATCTCAGGTAGTGGATCTTTATATTCGAGTTGATAAGATGCTATATTGAATCGATTCTATGCCAAGGTTGCGGTTAACCTTATTTGCGAATCGTTTACGAACTCGTTAGATGGATATCCATGTCAAGATCGTTTATGAATCTTGATGGCACGAAGTTATATGAATCAATTCTTATTCGAAGCATTAATTTACTCTATTTGTTGATTCGAGTTTTAAATAGAGTCGATACGATTTATTTAACGCTTTCTATATGTTGATTATACTGAGAATTGTATCTCATCAGAGTTTATCCGGCTGTTGTCTTGTTTTGTATGTGTGCATGAAAACAGAAGGGGCAGGAGCTAGCCATCGACGTCATTGACAGCTGGGAGAGAGTCTAGCACGTGAGAACTTGGGTTGTAGATGATTTCTTGAACTTTAGAATCACTAAACCTTAGTTATGTTGGTTTTGGAATACATGTATGAAACTTGATATAGTTGTGGTCGTTTACGATCTTTAGCGACTTGTTTGATGTAATAAAATGCATGTATAGATGTTTGAGACCTTGTTTATGTATATATGCAAGTTTTGGAACTTTTAAATCATGCCTCATGCTGTTTTTGATGACAAGAAGTGATAGTGCTCGGTTTTGACAGCAAAAATAATCATGCAGTTTTTCTGGAATTTGGAGGCCGCTCGATCCGTAGAAGTTGACGGATCGAGCGAGCCCTGCAATTTGCGGACAGAGGATTTGAGTTTTTGGCTCGCTCGATCCGCAGAAGTTGACGGATCGAGCGAGGCCAAATTATACTTCCATCCAAGAGCTGAGCAATAGTGCTCGCTCGATCGGGTGTTTTTCCCCGATCGAGCGAGACATTGAATTTTAAAAAAAAAATTTTTTTTTTACTTGGCTCTTGGTTTCTTAATTGATGTTTAATAAATGTTAATTGTTCATTAATTGCCCTAAGATGAGATTAGCAACCCGAGGTCCCCACAAAAGGTGGTATCAAAGCATAAGTTTCTTGGACTGAGATTAGATGAGCGGGGTAGATCGAGTCTTCTATTCTGATTTATTTATTGCTTTCATAATTGTATGGTATATGATTGATTGATTACAGATATTAAATTGTCACATGATGCTGTGATAATTTGCGAAGAATATGCTATACAATGGTTTGAATTACATGCTATCTGGTTATTTGATTGAAGTACTAGCATGTATTATGAGGATGAATCGAAACTCGATCTTTTATGAAGGCAATGTGGACTGCAACAGACTTGTTGTAATTAAGATTGAACTGTACACTAATATGTTTGATTATCAGATATGCCTCCCCGACCAGCACCGAGAGTTAGACAGACATTGGCTACAAATCAGCCTGAACAGACAAATGCTGCACAGGTCCCAGTGACAGTGTCTGAACATGGACAGGGTAGTACTTCTACTGATGAGTTTAGTGATGCTAATCCGATGGAGAAACTTCTGAAACGATTCCAGTCATTCCAACCACCGAAGTTGCAAGGAACTGAGAATGCTGTGGAATGTGAGAATTGACTGGAAGATATTGAGCAGTTATACGAGTCTATTGACTATTCAGATGATCGTCGTGTGAGACTGATTATTCATCAACTGCATGGCCTTGCCAAGAGTTGGTGGATAGTGACGAAGAAAGAATTGGAGAACCAAGGTACTGTTATTATCTGGTCTGTATTTCGAACTGATTTCTATCAGCGTTTCTTTCCTGTGTCTTATCGTAAGGACAAAGGAGCGGAGTTTGCAAGTCTGCAACAGGGGCAGTTAAATATCGTAGAATATGTTGCCAAATTCACCAGCTTGTTGAAGTTTGCTCCACATATTTCTATTAGTGATGAAGCTCAAGCCGATCAGTTTATCAATGGCTTGAATCCTGATGTGTTTACACTTGTGAATTCGGGAAGACCGAATACCTTTGCTGATGCTCTGAATCGAGCAAAGGGTGCAAAAGCAGGGATACTGAAACAACGAGGAGCATAGTTTGTGCCACAGCCAGTGAGACAGCCGCAAGAATAGTCACAGATTCCACCGCCACCTCGATTTGAAGCTGGAGGTAGCAGTAGTGGAAAGAAGAACTTCTTCAAGGGCAAGAGTAAACAGTTCAAGAGATCTGGTGGTAGTAGCTCTTCGAGTTCAGGTAGTTCCCGACAGTCTAGGGCTGGACAGAAGTCTGATGTGTATTGCACCAAGTGTGGTGGACGCCATACCAATGAACAATGCCGAGGTGTATTTGGAAGCTGCCACATTTGCAACAAGATGGGACATTTTGCACGAGTGTGTCCACAACGAGGTTCTGAAGGTGCACAGGGTGCGGGATCATTGAGACCGGTAGGTCAATCTACATCTTCTGTTCACTCTTTTCAACCACAGCCTGCAGCACCAAGTAGAGGAGGAGGTCAGACGGTGAATCAACCTCCGAGGCAACAAGCACGAGTGTTTGCATTGACAAAAGAGCAAGCACAAGCAGCACCGGACGATGTGATTGCAGGTAACTGTTTTCTTTCTGGTTATCCTGCCTATGTCTTATTCGATACTGGTTCATCACATACCTTCATATCTGAACAATTTGTTACGTTGTATTCATTGCCTGTTGAGTCATTAGCTATTGTAGTGTCTATATCTTCACCGTTGGGAAAAGGTATAGTATCAGTGAAGTCTGTTAGAAACTGTGTACTACAGTACGAAGGTAATGAAGTTGAGCTTGACTGTATCGTTCTTGGTTTGTTTGATTTTGACTGTATAATCGGTATCGATATGTTAACCAAGTACAGAGCAACAGTGGGCTGTTTTCAGAAGGTCGTGAAGTTCAAACCTGATATGACTAATGAATGAAAGTTCTATGGTAAGGGATCACGAGCTAGAATTCCTTTGATATCTGTTATTGCTATGACTGATTTGTTACAGAAGGGAGCAGAGGGATTTTTGATCTATGCAGTTGATATGCTGAAGTCTAGTCCGAAATTGACTGATATACCGGTGGTGAGTGAGTTTGCAGATGTATTCCCTGATGAGATTCCAGGATTTCCACCGTACAAAGAGGTAGATTTCGGTATTGAATTAATGCCAGGTACACAACCGATATCGAAAGCACCTTACCGAATGGCACCGATTGAACTGAAAGAACTGAAAGACCAACTTGAAGATTTGTTGGCCAAAGGATATATCAGACCGAGTGTATCCCCATGGGGTGCTCCGATATTATTTGTTAGAAAGAAGGACGGATCGATGAGGTTGTGTATTGACTACCGGCAATTGAACAAAGTAACGGTAAAGAATCGTTATCCTTTACCTTGTATCGATGATTTATTTGATCAATTGCAGGGATCGTCAGTATATTCGAAGATTGACTTACGATCCGGATATCATCAACTGAGGGTTAGAGACGAAGACATTCCTAAGGCTGCATTTAGAACCAGGTATTTCCATTAAGAATTCATAGTCATGCCTTTTGGTCTAACGAATGCACCGGCAGTTTTTATGGGATTGATGAATAGAGTATTTCAAAGATATTTAGATGATTTTGTGATTATCTTTATCGATGATATTTTGATATACTATAAGAATCTGTGTGAACATGCTGATCATCTCCGAACTATATTGAGAATATTAAGAGAAGAAAAATTGTATGCCAAGTTATCCAAATATGAGTTTTGGTTGCAGCGAGTTGTTTTTCTTGGTCATGTAATTTCAGGAGATGGCATTTCAGTGGATCCGAGTAAGGTTGAAGTTGTGATCAGTTGGCAGAGACCGATATCTGTGCCAGAAATTCAAAGTTTTATGGGCTTGGTAGGTTATTACCGTCGATTCATTCGAGATTTTTCCTCGATAGCGAAGCCTATTACACAGCTTACACAGAAGAATGCACCATTTCTTTGGTCTGAGGCGTGTGAAAGAAGTTTTATCGAACTTAAGAAGAGATTGACAACAGCGTCAATTTTAATAATCCCTACAGGTACTGGTGATTTTGTTGTTTATTGTGATGCTTCTCACCAGGGTTTGGGATGTATTTTAATGCAGAAAGGACATGTTGTCGCTTATGCTTCTCGACAACTAAAACCACATAAAGTCAGGTATCAAATTTATGATCTTGAATTGGCTGCAATTGTCATTGCATTGAAGATCTGGAGACATTACTTATACGGCGAGAAGTTTGAAATCTTTTCTAATCACAAAAGTCTGAAGTATCTGTTCTCACAATCATAATTGAATATTAGACAACGACGATGTCTTGATTTATTGAAGGATTTTGATTGTGAAATCAAATACTATCCGGGGAAATCTAATGCAGCAGCGGATGCCCTAAGTAGAAAGGTATGTGCTTTATCCTTGTCTACGGTAGGTGTATCTAATTTGATTGAAGATTGTTGTAGTTCTGGGTATGTATTTGAGATATATAGAAGGCCGATGAGAGTGTATGCAATCAGTGCTGAGCCAGAATTGCTAATTCGTATCAAAGAAGCACAAAAAGGCGATCAGAATGTGCAGAAATCGATTGAAATGATTCGATCAGGACATCAGTCTGAGTACAAGGTTAGTGATGATGATACCTTGTATGTGAATGACCGAATAGTTGTTCCCAATATTGCAGATTTGAGACAGAATATTTTGAAAGAAGCCCATTGTAGTCGCTTCAGTGTTCACCCTGGAGGCAGAAAGATGTACAACGACTTGAAGAGTCAGTACTGGTGGAAACAAATGAAGTCTGATGTGACTGAATTTGTATCTAAATGTTTGAATTGCCAACAGGTGAAAGCTGAACGAAAGAAACTAGGTGGCTTATTATAGAGTTTATTGATTCCTGAATGGAAATGGGACCACATTTCCATGGACTTTGTAACGAAGTTGCCACGATCATCTCGAGGATGCGATGCTGTTTGGGTGATCATCGACAGATTGACGAAATCTGCGTGCTTTATTCCTTATCGAATGACTTATCGTCATGATCAAATGGCGGATCTCTATATTCGAGAAGTGGTAAGACTACACGGTGTGCCAAAGTCGATTGTATCTGACCGAGATCCGAGGTTTACTTCGCACTTTTGGCATAGCCTACAGGAAGCTCTAGGTACGCGTTTACATTTGAGTACTGCTTATCATCCTCAAACGGACGGTCAATCTGAATGAACTATTCAGACGCTTGAGGATATGCTTAGAGCTGTAGTACTTGATTTTGGTGTTACATGGCAAAATTCTATACCACTTGTGGAATTTTCTTATAACAACAGTTATCAGACGAGTATAGAGATGGAACCATTTGAAGCATTATATGGAAAGAAGTGTCGATCGCCTTTGTATTGGGATGATGTTTTTGAGGTACCTGAGTTAGGGCCAGACATGATCAGACAGATGACTGAGAAAGTGAAATCGATACAACAGAGAATGAGAGCAGCGCAGCATAGACAGACGAGATATGCAAATGTACGACGACGGCCGTTATCTTTTGATCAGGGAGATAGAGTGTTTCTGAAGATTGCACCGTTCAGGGCCACAATTCGATTTGGCAAACGAGGAAAATTATCTCCGAGGTATATTGGGCCGTATGAGATTCTCGAGAAGATAGGCAATCTAGCTTATCGACTCGCTCTTCCTATGTCTTTATCTGGAATACATGATGTCTTTCATGTATCGATGCTAAGGAAGTATATATCTGATGCGTCTCATGTGATTCAATCTGATGAAGCTGAGTTGGATGACACTCTTAGCTATTTCGAGCAACCTATTCAGATTCTCGATAGGAAGACAAAACAACTCCGATCGAAGACCATTCCATTGGTGAAGATTCAATGGAGTCGACACGGAATTGAAGAAGCAACGTGGGAAGTCGAAGATGATATGAAGCAACGTTTTTCTTATCTATTCCACTGATGTGAGTTCTTATTCAGTTTTCAGTTATTAATCATTCTTATGAGCATGCAGTCTGCGCATATCTATACTGTTTATGAATTCGAGGACGAACTCATGTCTTAGTGGGGAGAAATGTAAGGCCCGGGATTAATTAATATTAATCCGAATTTATTTAATTTTAATTCGAGTATATTTAATTTGGGAATATTTAGAGTTTCAATTTAAATTCTAATATTCTTAAATTATTTAGGATTGAAATTGAAATAAAATTAGGGCCGAGGACCGAATTGCAATTATTAAAGAATTGAGGGACTAAAGTGCAAATAGAATTAAAGTTATCAGATTTTGAATTGATTATCAGCATGTATACGTGTATCTTTCTTATCAAATTCAGAATTCAAGAACAGAGAGCCGAGTTCCTTCATCGTTTTTCTTTGAAAGTTTGATTTTCGATTTGACGTAACTTTTGAACCGGTTGTCAGATTTCAATTCCGTAAATTGTTCTGGAATCCTTACGAAGAGGGCTTCGATATAGTACAAGTGTTTATATCTTTCAGTATGGTTTGAAGCTCTAAAGTTGACAGATATCAGATGTTGAGTTTTCGATTATGTTTATCGACGTTTATGCGATTCTATATCGAAACCGGATTGATGAGTTTGTGTTATTTGTATTCAACTTTGATTCCAGCATGTATATCAATTGTTATGGCTACTGAGATGAGGTTTGGAATGATATATCAGTTGGTTTGTTGAATTAAATATACGTATAATTGGTTTTGAAGTTAGAAATGATTTCGGGATTACGTCGGTTACCGATTTTCAATCGCTACGTCGTTTAATCGAGTTTTAGAACTGTTTTGATAGCCGATATTTGAGTTGAAGTTGTTGTTGAGATGTTTTGAATGTTATAGTATTTTTCTTATTCAGTTTCAGTTAAGTTTGAAGGCTAAACGACACAAGACGCCGACTTGAACTAACGAAGAAAGAGTTGAGGTTTGAAATGCGATTGATTGATGAATTCTTGATGGTTTTGACTCATTTCTGAAACGATAGATTGATATGGAGTTTGATATATGTATTTTGATTATATCTTACAGATTTGAAGAGTTCAAAACCTCGATAAAATAAGGTATAATGACGACATCGCGAAGTAGGGACTTTGAAACTCAAGAACGACTAATCTTGAGTTGGCCCGCAAAAACCACATACTTGTTTATGTTTTGATTTGATTGTGATGTTGTCGATCCATCTCAGGTAGTGGATCTTTATATTTGAGTTGATATGATGCTATATTGAATCGATTCTATGCCAAGGTTGCGGTTAACTTTATTTGCGAGTCGTTTACGAACTCGTTAGATGGATATCCATGTCAAGATCGTTTACGAATCTTGATGGCACGAAGTTATATGAATCAATTCTTATTCGAAGCTATAATTTACTCTATTTGTTGAGTCGAGTTTTAAATAGAGTCGATACGATTTATTTAACGCTTTCTATATGTTGGTTATACTGAGAATTGTATCTCACCGGAGTTTATCCGGCTGTTGTCTTGTTTTGTATGTGTGCATGACAACAGAAGGGGCAGGAGCTATTCATCGACGTCATTGACAGCTGAGAGAGAGTCTAGCACGTGAGGACTCGGGTTGTAGATGATGTCTTGAACTTTAGAAGCACTAAACCTTAGTTATGTTTGTTTTGGAATACATGTATGAAACTTGATATAGTAGTGGTCGTTTACGATCTTTAGCGACTTGTTTGATGTAATAAAATGCATGTATAGATGTTTGAGACCTTGTTTATGTATATATGCAAGTTTTGGAACTTTTAAATCATGCCTCATGTTGTTCTTGATGACAAGAAGTGATAGTGCTCGGTTTTGACAACAAAAATAATCATGCAGTTTTTCTGGAATTTGGAGGCCGTTCGATCCGCAGAAGTTGACGGATCGAGCGAGCCCTGTAATTTGCGGACATAGGATTTGAGTTTTTGGCTCCCTCGATCCGCAGAAGTTGACGGATCGAGCGAGGCCAAATTATACTTCCATCCGAGAGCTGAGCAATTGTGCTCGCTCAATCGGGTGTTTTTCCCCGATCGAGCGAGACATTGAATTTAAAAAAAAAAAAAAAATTTTAATTGGCTCTTGGTTTCTTAATTGATGTTTAATGAATGTTAATTGTTCATTAATTGCCCTAAGATGAGATTAGCAACCCGAGGTCCCCACAGGTCGGGTCTAAACCCAACCCCGCAATGAACCTGGCCCGGCGGGGCGGGTTTAGACCCGGCCAAGCGGGTCCAAATGCGGGTTTGGGGCAGGTCCCGGGTTTGGCTGGACCACCCCCCCCCCCCCCCCCCCCCCCGTAAAAAATATATATTAAATATAAATATAAAATATATATGTATATATATTAATAATATATAATGATATTATTTATATGGCATAATCAATAATTTATCTCAAATTTAAGTTTATAATATTTTTGGATTTGAATAATTTTAATATATTATGATATTTTTAATATGAAAATATATTATTATTTTTTTATTTTGATATTATTTATTAATTAAATAAAAAATGATATATATTTTAACTTGTAAGAATATTTTTTTGTCCTAAATAATATTAATATAAATTTGAAAAATAAATTTAATGATGATTTGTTAATTTTTTAATTTATTTAAATTTTTTATTTAATAAAATTTAAATTATATTTAATTTGGCGGGTCCAACGGTTCTAACCCGAATTGGACCCGCCGGGTTCGTAGGGCGGGGTGGGGTGGACGGGTCTCCGGTTTGCCCAAACTCACCCCAAACCCGCCCCGTTGCCATTCCTACACTTGGTAACTTGAGAGTCGTATGCGTACAAAATATCCAGAGTTATTTTGAATTGTTGTAATTCAGATGTATCTTGTAAAATGATCAATTTAAATAAAAGATGTTTATTAAGTATTTTTACTGCATTCAGTACTTAATATTATTCGAAGACGAAATATCTTATGTAGGGGAGAATGTAGTAGTTCGGCTCCATTTTACAAGATTAATTAAGTAAAGATGGTTAAGAAATGATTAGGGGCTTAATTTGGAATTAATCAGACAAAATATGAAGTTTTGGGCTAAGGATAGTTCGGAGCTTCCGATCAGTTCGAAAGCAATGTTGGTAGTTTGGAAGCTACGTCAGGATCGGAGCTTCTGAAGTGAGATCGGATCTTCCGATCTACTCTCAGACATTCATGCAATGAGGTGTCAAGGTTGATCGGACACGTACAGGATCGGAGCTTAAGATAGCAGGATCGGAGCTTCCGATCGTATCCAATCCACACATGGCCTGCATGCAAGATCGGAGCTTCCAATAAGGCGATCGGAGCTTCCTATTGTTGACTATAAATTGGCCATCCGAGATTTCATTTTCTCATAACTTTTCCAAGTTCTCTCTCTCGGTTTTAGTGTATTTTAGGTGTTTTGGGGTGTTTCCAGCCTTTCTAGGTTTGGTCCGGAGGTTGGCAAGGTGCTCCGGGGTTGCGACGGAGAGGTTCCCAAGTTCTGGGACAGTCGTCATCAGAGGGCTGACGGCGGACGCAATTATAGCTCTGGATCTTTATAGTAAATAATGAGTATGCTATATCATATTTAAGACATTTAGAATAAGACACTACAACAAATATAGTCATACACAACACTATAAAGACAACGGTTTTCAGCAAAAAACCGTTGTTGTTTACTCTTTAACAACAATTTTATTTAAAACCGTTGTAATATGTCCAAAAAGCACGTTCATACACAACGGTTTTTTGAAAATCGTTGTCTTTAATAGGTCAAAGACAACGGTTTTAATTAACCGTTGTCTATGAGCGGGGTTTTTTTAGCCTACGACAACGGTTTTTATTAACTGTTGTCTATGAGCGGGTTTTTTCAACCTACGACAATAGTTTTTATTAATCGTTAAAATTTATTTTGTGGTATACGACAACGGTTGTTCCACACTTTACTAATCCGTTGTGGTTTGGTTTTAATATTAATATTAAATTAAGGTTTGGTTTTAATATTAATATTAAAAATTAAATACACTTATTTTCTCACTCTCATGACTCTCACTCACTCACTCTCACGCCCGCCCCGCTTCGAAACCCAACCCTAGCTTCTCCTCACAGCTCACCGCCCTCTTCTCCGCCCCTTACCCGAGCTGAAATACCACCCACCCATCACCGCCAACTACCTCCCTGGCATTCACCGCCTTCCCTTGAATTCTCCCCCTCCTGTTTGCGCTTGCGGTTCGTCGTTAAATGTTTGGAGTAAAATTATGCTTCGGTTGTCCTAACCATCGCGTTGACTCCAATGTAGCGAGGAATTTCGACCTGAATCTTCAAAGTGGTGCCCATGTTCGATCGTAATTGCGTGAGAAGTTTGATTTTTAATTTTTTTTCATTTCTACTTTTATGTTCGACCGAAGTTGCATTTGATGGAGTTTCGACCTGAATCTTCAAAGGGTGCAGTGTTTGTGCGAACATGACTTTTTCCTTTTCACGTTTTTGGCTTTTGGGGGAATCGGTTTTTGAAGTTTTGAAAGATCTTTCTTGATTTAATTTTTTTTATATATTCAATCTCATTTTGTTTTTTTTTTGGTGTTCCTGTCTCGTTCTTGCTTACTTTATTCCTGTGTATTGGGCGGCACACATCTCAAATTATTCAAATTCATGTGCATTTTTTTTGGTGTAATAATGTAATGTGTCCGTTTTCCGTTTTCCACATGGTAATGAGCTTGGTGTTGTTCAGGAGTTGACATATCTGCATTTCGTCTGGGCATTTTTCAATGTGAGGTAAACAAAGATATTTTATAGGAGTGTTTTTGTTAGTTTCTTGAAGAAAATGTGAGCCAGGATCTCTGCATTTTTTCGGTTCTTGGTTGGGTTTTCTCGCCTTTTTTGCAAGATCCTGGATTTTGTTTGTGGTGAGTTGATCTTCACAATGCGGTAGAGGTAGTTGATTGTTTTGACGTTTAGATGTTATGTGCTGTTTGGGTTTAGTGTTTTTGAGATTTTTGAACTGTTTATTGAAGGGTATTTCATACCTATAAGCTATCAGGTGAGTGTTTCAAGGACTGCAGACATTTCAGATTTGTAAACTTATTTTCTAATTTTCTTGGTATGAATATGGAAGCCTCAAATGAGTAATGTAGCATTTTTTCGGAGGACATTTCATTTTTTTGCGGTTCATGTGTTGTTCTTTCCCCCTTAGTCCTTAAATTGTTCTTGATGAGGTTCTGTTTGTCATTTCTGCTTTCTTGTGCTGATATTGCGTGACAATTTTTCCTATACCTTCTCTGTTGATTTTTGACAATAAATATGCTAATCGATTATATTTGTCTTTAGTAGGTGGATTTGGATTACGATATTCTGAGAGATATCATAAATAGCATCTTGAAACTTGGAAGTGTATAAAATGGAAAACTATGATATATTGGAGCAGATCGGCAAAGGATCTTTCGGTTCTGCACTACTTGTCAGGCATAAACAAGAGAAAAAGAAGTAAGGGAACTTTCTAAGCCCTGAGATTACTTTGAATTAAGCAGACGATGATGCATTTTAGATCAACTATTAGGTTTATGATTGCAATATATGTAATGTTATTCAGTGGTGATTTTTGTGTTTTGTAAGCAGATTGGTGCAATTATTTTGTGAATTTTAATGTATCAGATTTTACTGTCGGGACACGCCGGACAGGAGAAATTTGGTGGCCTTAGAGATGGATACTAGTAAGTGAATTTTGATCTTATGAACTGTTCCTATAGTTGCTATAATTCTTGTGATTTTGCTTCTAGGTCATGGTGCATCATGAGTAACTTGGTTGATGAGAAAAACCAATGTAAAATTTTTTAACTCAACTTGGTTGGATGTGGGTATAATTTAGGATTCTTAGAGTATGGCATCACATGGTGCATCATGAGTAACTTGGTTGATGAGAAAAATCAGTGTCCATTTTTTAACTCAACTCGGTTGGATATGGGTATACTTAGGCTTCGTATAGTATGGTATCGCTACTTGTCTTATTTTTGGCTGACCATTTGAATATATAAGAATGATGTTTATATTGTGTTGTTGGACTGTTGCAGCATCCATGGACAGTGTTCCATCATCATGTTTGATGTAACAGCTCGACTTACATACAAAAATTTCCCCACATGGCACCGTGATCTTTGTCGGTATGTTGTATTCTTTATTTAAATTGTGTTATGTTTGGATTAAAAATTCTGGTGGCATAATAACATATGCGATTTTCTGCTACCCATATTCAGGGTTTGTGAGAATATTCCTATGATAATGCTCAAGGCTCCACTTGAAACAACAACAATTTGCTTGGGTTTTCCCCTTTGGTTGTAATCTTCTACTGTTATTTGGTTTTAGAAAATCGATTTGCTGCATCTGGAGATTTTCTTAGGGTTGTTATCGCGATAAACGTTGCTGCTCTAAGTTGATTTCCTGCTTGGGCTCTGGTTTGACCGTGAGTTTCACTTGATTATAGGAGTGTTGTGGCTGGGTTTTTTATCTTGTTTGAGGCTGCTAACTTCCTACTCTTCTCCTGGTTGGGTTGCTTACTTCTTCCCACCGTGTGTTTGATATTTTGCTGCAACCAGCGTTCTTGCCACTTCCACTACTACTTTGAGGTAATTGGCTTGAAACTCTACTGGTTTTTAGTTCTTATTTGTGATTTGTGTTCCTCTTCTCCTCCTTGCCTGCTGTTCTTGTGGTGTATCGAAGGGGAGTAGTGAATGAAGTGGGATTTATGTGGTTATTTCGGCTGATACAATGAGTACCAATAGCTTGGATCAAGCTTCGGCCATTGGGGCTTCTTCGAGCAATGCGTAAGTCATCTTTGACTAATTAGAGAGCCTTCCTTTGCAAGGCATTGAAGTAATCATTGTCGAAAGTATTTCTTGTTGAATCCAAAAATTGCTACTGAGATGCATTTTCGTTCATTTTTCAATATTGTAGTACGGGTTAATCATTGTCGAAAGTATTTTGAAATCTAAGTTTAACTCGCTTTGTAAAGATAGGATTATGTACGAATATCAGATTTATGGTGATAATTTGATATTGTTATTAATTATTAATTTCAGTTGTTTTCTTTCTGAACCTGTTAAAGTATTTTTGCATTATAGTCATCATTGTTGCTATGTTTTTGTTTCTTCTTTTGGCTTTTTGTATCAACATACATAGACAGTCTCGTAATTAATTTCATTTTATTTCCTCGATTGTTTGTAATTTTCTGTTATTTGTTTTTGACGTGTTTACTTGGAGATTTTATGAAAATCAATGAAAATTTGCATGTTCCTTTTCTTTGATCATATTTAGTTATTGGGATTTTTTCAAATATTTTGGTATAATAGTCCACAATTTCCTTACGGGATTAAATTATTAAGGATGCATACATGCAAATCTTATGTCAAGCGCTGATTTCCTTATGGGAATAAGAAAATACAAAGTTAATGCAACTCAATTCATTTTGGTGAACAAGCATACTCGGAAAACATGTCGGACGGAGCCCTACACGATCATTCGCCCGGGACCGCCATGAACCATGGCGGCGAACGCGAATCCACCGACAATTCAGCCGCCACAGGTTGCTCAAATTCTTCTATGGCGGATAGTTTGAACCTTTTGATTTTATCCGTGATCACCGGCTTCGATCGCACAGCCGACGCCACCTCCAGAAGCCAAGACCAGCTCTCCTCTTCTCTCGATCGCCTCACTAGAGGTGGTCAACTAGTTTTTTCTATTTCCATTTTGTACATGTGTTGAAACTCTTTAATTTCGGAATTTTGTGCGTGGGCAAATTGGATTTATCCTAGTGTTCTGAATTGTATACGTATAAAAGGGGCTTTTGGTGATTATAATGTTTGAAAAAAAGAAGACATCTTTATACTGGCTAATAGTAATTGCATACCAATTTGCGATCTACTTTAAATTTAGACGCAGTTTACTAGGCTATTTGTTATTTTATTTCTTGATTCTCTATTTCCTCCAGAGCTTGATAATTTGCTGGAAGATGCACCATCGACCTTCATTATGCAACATTCAGCTAGGATTTCTAGATTTAGGAAAAGGGTCATAGCATTAAATTATGTTCTAAAGCCTATACAACAGCGGATCGACAATATGGATCGAATGATATCAGCTGGATTGATGCGAGGTGCGATTTTATTTCTTTCCTATTCCCCAAATCATTTTTTACTTTGTCCATTTAATGAAGTGGATTTATTGGAAGTCAGTTGGTGGGTAGAAGCAGCACTAACTATAAAAAAATGTACAAGTGAATAGTCGCTTTGATCATATGTCAAGCTCTAATTTCCTCACGGGATTCATGATTTCGAAGATCCAGAATTTTCATATTTCCTTACTCACGATTCATCACCACGGCTGATTTATTGCATAAACAGATTCCATATGGATTTTTTACTAAACTGGTGCAGATATGGAGTTTCATTCGAGTCTTTGCTTCTGTGTGGTGTTCTTTGAATTACTGGGGAAATTCCACACATTATTCAAAGTTTTAATTCAAATGAAAGTTGTAGATAATCAAGTTATCTTTTATTTGGCGCTGGTCTTGTAACATTTCAATTTTTATTGAGTTCGTTATGCAATCTCTGATACAGAGCATACAATCTACAAATACAGGACATGCGAAATTAAACTTGTAAATTGCACATAGGATATAATTGGGTCATGGAATGAATTTATTTGATAAATATGTGTGAAGATAAATGGTTGGGCTTCAAGTTATCTTGCATATCCAACTAGCAGCACTTGATTTGATTCAATCTTGAATGCATTATGATTTTTTTATGAAAGTTGTTTAGTCTAGAATTTGTATGCTTTATGGATTGTTTTGGTTGGGCTTGAATTAGTACTTCGACGATTTTTTTTTTGTAACATCACAATTTATAGAGTTGCAGCGTGAATTAGTCAGACATACTGAGTTTCAGATGCAACATCAAATTTCAAATGTAGATGCAGATTTCGAAGATTCGGTAAACATAGCCTCTCTTGATCTTTTTTAGTGTAAAATTTGCTCATCACGGCCATGGTAAAACTTTGCATCGCACTAATTATATCACTGTATATAATTTATTTATATGCTGGTATTCTTTAAGTACTATTATTCCAGGGATGTCACACGGTCTTTGTTTCTTGGTTCGATTCTTTGTTTGTCTTCTAAGATGGTACAATCATATGCTGATTGTTTGGATCACTGTATTGGAACTTTTCCATCAAGTCTTCCCAGCATTTTCGTTTTATGGATTCGAATTCCAGAATTTTGAAATCTTTTCTTCCTCAACTTGTGCAGATAGTCAGGATGCAGGGGATAATGGTGGATGCTAATCTAGAAGGAGTGTTCAAAGTTAATTTATATAGATTAGTTCATAACTCGATGTATAGGAAAGTTTTGAGTTAATTTATATAGATTAGTTCATAACTCGATTGATATATTTTCTAGTGTAGATTGATTTAGAATTTAGAATTAGAATATTGATTTGTAATATTGAAAAATTGTATATTAAATTTATTTTAGAAATTTTAAATTTTGTTTCATTTATAATATTGAAAATTTGTATATTAAAATTATTATTTTTTTGTTTTTTTAGCAACGACAACGGATTTTATAAAATCCGTTGTCTTTTTCATTTTAAAACTGTTGTAATTTTCTGTGTTGTTAAAAGTTCTACATACGACAACGGATAAAAACCATTGTCGTTTCAAGGAAAATACAACAGATAAAATCCGTTGTCTTTTGAAAGAAAAGACAACGGATTTTATTCGTTGTCGTTGGGTATATTTTCGACAACACCTTAAAGTACAACGGTTTTTTGACCCCTACGACAACGAATTATATCCGTTGTCTTATCCCATTTTTGTTGTAGTGAGATTATAATGTATGAGTACTTTGCATTGTAGTACGGATGATAGGCTTGGACCTAGAGCTGGTTTAGCATTGCCTAGTATATGAGGTACATAAGTATTATTCGAGATATCCAGATTGAGTATGCATGTATTATGTGTTTGCATGGATTATGTGATTGTATATTTTATATGCCTTTATATGCAGCATCTCATGACTCTATGTTGCATACATGAGCATATTGAGCCTTTACCTTAGAGGTATCATGTAGTAGGGCACTCACCCTACGAGTTTGTGGATGGTTGGATAGGTAAGTTTTGTGTCAGGTCACCGTTATGGTTGGACACTTGTACTAGTATCAGGTCACCATTATCCACCGGGTATAGGAGCCACCTCCTGAGACGATGACGTAACGTGCTATATACCTTGGACCCGGTCTATAAGCTAGTTTCTTGACATAAGTGTCTTGGTACCCAGTTCACTTGCATACATGCATATATAATACCGTATACTCATACTCCATTACTGAGCGTGTTAGGCTCACTTCCGGTTGTTTTCTATTATCTGGATACCTCATTCATTGGGGCAGATGCAGGTTGTTACTCCTGAAGTCAGGGAGATTAGGTGATGACCAAGGCTGGATGGCAGGGTTGACCACTAATCTTTACCTTCTGGTATATAGTTCCTTTTAATTCTGCAGTTTCTCTGATTAAGATTATTTATTGTTTATCTGCATGCTTAAGCTTTTGATTAGTAGTGATCACGGTGTGAGTCACTACAGTAGTACTATTCTCTATAGATGTAGATCGAGTTGACCCATCTCACGGATATAGATCTGTGAGACCATTTCATAAATGACCAACTCTTACACGATATTGTTATATTAAATGGTGCTTTTGGGTTTTCAAAACATAAATTTTTTATATAATACAATCTATCTCTATATTTTTAGTTAAATCTCGTTCAATATAAAATGTTCAGTCAACAAGAAAGTCATTCTTCATTTTATTGTGAACTGACGTCTTCAAATGCTTTACTGCTAAAAATGCTCGCTCAGTAGTGACGGTAAAAAAGTAACGTCAAATTAATATGAATCAATCTAACGAAAAGTTACAATAAAAATATAAATCAAGTAGAAACCTCATACACACATGAAAAATATTGAAAATAAAATGAATTTTAGCAAATTATCTTTGCCTTAAGTGATAAAGCGTGAAAAACATAATTTTGATACTATTTAGCAATAGATATTAATGAATAATACCTAAAATGACTGAATTTTATAACACACTTTGACTTTTATGCAACTTTCACATACAGTTGGTTTAAGAGTTTCGTGATGTTTTGAATAACAAATAAAAAAAATCTCAACTTTCATATATATAATTTTTTTCACAAATAATTAATTGATTTTTTTTCAAATAACGCATTAATTAGGTCACCATAATATATATATATATATATTTGTAGAGAAATTTTCAGCTGCCCAACCTATGATGTTCAACTCGTTTCCGACCAGTAAAACCAGGTACCGTGTTTTAGTTATGTAAAAAATAAAAAAAAAACAACTAAAACCCGGTACCGGGTTTTAGTGGTCGGGAACGATGTGGAAAAATATTGTTGGGCAACTGAAAATTCCTATATATATGTATATAAATATATATATATATATCCAATTTTTTGGGTGGAATTGAATTAATTTATGCTTATGACAATCTTCAATCTTCATGGTAGAATTCATGATATTTGTATTTGTGCCCACATCCCACGTAAGTATAAAATAGGAAAAGGCAATAAGAAAAGACCGAGTGATGGGTAGAGAGTGGGTGTGCTGGAAAGAGGGCTTTGGCGTGTTATTTAAAACATTAAATAGGTAGTAGAGGAAAAAACTTTTGGGCTGGGCTAGAGCCAGTATAGCCCTTATGTAGATCCGTCTCTGCTTGCAAGAAAATATCATACATATTAGAATACACACATCAATATCAAAATATCTACTATTGCTTGATGAGGGTTCAAGAATTGAAAAAAATTACCTTTTTCTTGCTTGGTATGAAAATATAAACTTTGGAAATATGATTCTATTCTTCTCACAATCAAAGATGTAAAAATATTTGAAAACTTTGGGAGAGAATTTTGAACTAGGGTAGTGGGGAAGATGGTGGTTGCCAACATAAAAGGAGGAAAGAAAAAAAAAAGATTTAATGCTAACTTTTTTATTACAATAAGTTGGACTCCAATCTTTAAAAGAAAAGCCTATAGCCGAAACTGGCCCATAAATTTTAAAATATAAGATTTTAAAATAATTTCCTTTCCTAAACTTTAAGATTAAATAACATTCATTAATTCTTGAATAAAAACTACATAATATACGTATACTTCTTTAAAAAAAATTAAATCTTGCTTGTAGGCTAGTCTCGATTCCCTTCGTCTCAAGAATTATACACATACCTAAAAAACATTAAAACTAACTTTTGCATAAAACATTCATAATTTAAATTTTTTTTAATAATTAACTAAATTCTCGTGAGTGAGTTTATGGATTTTCTGACATTACAAGAGGAGCGGCTCCACCCACGACATCTTCCACGATATTTTCTTCCTCGGCCTCTACCATGAGGAAAAGACTAAGAGCTGGAGGAGAAAAAATCAAACTTCTTCTGAGAGGGAAGAGTAGCAGCATTCACAGAAGGAGTTGTGGTATCACCATTAAGTGAACAAGACTCGATCATATCTTATCTTCATGAGCCATGAGGAGAGCACCAACATCGGAGACAGTAAGACAGTCAACCCGAGATGTAACATGAACCATGGCAGAGTCATATTCAAGTCCTACTCCATGAAGCACATATAGGACTTGATATTCATTAGGAATGGGATGACCACAGGCTGCCAAAATATCCATAAGATTCTTAATTTTACCCAAATAACCTTTCATATTGAGATTACCTTTCTTCAAGGTTTGAAGCTGAAATTTTTACTGCATCACCTTAGCCTTTGATCTTGAGTCAAACAGAGACACTAGTCTCGCGAATCTCGCCCATAATTTCATAGAAGTGAGACACCCAATCATTTGATAGAACTAAGGAGAAAAGAAAAATGCAATTGATAATGTCTACACTAGGAGATAAAATCAAGATTAAGTATATATGTGCCATGCTCATCGAGAACAACCTACGAGGAAGAGGAGAATCATCAAGAAAGGTATCCAGTCCTAAGCCTAGAATCCCAGCAAGAATCTGGAGATTCCAGAGAAGATATTAAGCGCCACTTAATTTGACATAATTTATTTGGTTTGCAGGGTTGTGTTACGTATTATACCGAAGCAATCATGAAGATAATAAAATACAGAAAAAAATAATCAACAAGAACATCAATAATTTACGTTGTTCACCCAATATAGGCTATGTCCACGGAGCTCAAGTGGTGCCAGGATTGAGTTGAATTCGCACTTATGCTTGGAGGTGCAAGTTCGAATCATGGGGAGGGCATGGAACTCCCTATTTAGGTGGGAGAAGGCCATGAGTTAGAATATGGCTGGGCCAGCCCAGAACAAAGGCCAGAAGGGCTAGAGCAGAGGGTGTGAGCCCAGTCCATTACACTATCCCAAATATCGAGTATAACCAAGAAATATTTATCTAACTTACAGAAGAGAACAATCAAGAAACTCTCTCTTTTCTCTCTCAATTTTGGAATGCTTTAAAAAAATTTCGATGGTATAGCTACAAATGGGGAGGGAGATCTCTATTTATAAATCTCCTTGACAATGTGAACACTGAAGTTGCACGTGTCCTTCTCCATTCTTTGTCAAATATGGCAACCCGTGTCAGCATGCAAGAATTGACGAAATTTTCTTCCACCACCAACCATATTTAATTCCATCCATCTAAAATTTCTCCCACTTGAAGACTTGATTCCAATCATGTCTTCATATCATCAATTCAATAGCTTATATTTCTTCTCTTACACTTGCAGTCCGACTGAAGTTGAACACAACTTCAGTTTGTCAATGGTCACCATTTTTTTGAACTTGTTGGCTGGATTTTTACTTCCAGAAATCTTCTCAAGCATCAAGATTTCATATTCCAAAACTTATCTGATGAAATGGTATCGAACCTGTATATGTTTTGTCCTAGCAAGATAAACAGGATTCTTTGTTAAATGAATAGTACTCTGACTGTCACAGTGTAACGTGATATCCTTAAGCTTCTGACCCAATTCCTCAAGAAATGATCGCAACCAAATCTATTCTTTTCTTGCTTCCGTTACTGCAACGTACTCAGCTTCAGTAGTCAAAAGTGCGACTATCTTGTCGTACCACCTAATGTGAACACATACCCAGTAGTACTTTTCTTGTCTTCTAGGTCACCACCCATATAGGAATCGACATATCCTTGTAAGTCCTGATTAGTCCTCTTGAATCATAGAGATAAACCATCAATACCTTTCAAGTACCTGAGAATCCATTTAACTGCTTCCCAGTGTTGTTTTCCTGGATTGCTCATAAACCTACTCACAACCCCCACTGCATGTTCTATATCTAGTCTTGTGCACACCATTGCATACATGAGGCTTCTGATAGCAAAAGCAAAAGAAATCTTGTTCATGTAATCCTGCTCCTGCTCAGTCGGTGATGATTGGGCTTTGGTTAGTTTAAAATGACTAGTCAAAGGAGTACTCACAGCTTTAGCTTCATCCATATTAAATCTTTCAACCAGCTTTTTCACGTACTTTTCTTGAGATAACTTCAAGATTTCATTCACCCGATCTCTTAAGATCCTCATTCCAAGGATTTCCTTTGCAGCACCCAAATCCTTAATTGCAAATTCTTTTGATAACTATTTCTTGATCTTATCAATTTCCTAAAGACAAGATACTGCGATCAACATACCATCTACATATAACAGTAGTATGATATAAGAACCGTCAAACTTTCTCACATAACAGCAGTGATAGGCCTGACACCTCAGGAATCCATTGTTGCTCATGAATCCATCAAACTTCTTGTACCATTGTCTTGGAGTTTGTTTAAGACCTTACAAGCTCTACTAAAGTTTGCATACTATTTTATCTTTCCCTTGTACATCAAATCCCTGTGGTTGTTTCATATAAATTTCTTCATCTAGGTCACCATGAAGAAACTCTGTCTTTATATCTAACTGCTCCAGATTTAAGTCTTCATTTGCCACTAGTCCAAGTACAGTTCTGATAGTGGTTTACTTCACCATAGGAGAGAAAATCTTGGTGTAATCAATGTCTTCCTATTGTTGAAAACCATTTACAATAAGTCTCACTTTGTACCGCTTGCTACCATCATGATCTTCTTTCAAATGGTACACCCACTTGTTGTGTAATTCCTTTTTGCCTTTCGGAAGTTTCGTCAACTCCCACGTCTGAATGGATGACAGTGAATCCATATCATCTTCCATGGCTAACTCCCACTTGGTTGAATCATCATTTTTCATTGCTTCTTCAAAGGTTTTCGGTTCACCTTTATCTGTCAGCAAAATATAATGAAGTGTGGGGGATTATCTCTCAGGTGGTCTAATTGTTCTCGAAGATCTCCTGAGTTCAATCACCGGATTTTGTGGGTCAACTTCTTGTGCGGTATCTTCTTTATCTTCTTGGTTACTATCCTCCGACTAATTCATAGGAATATCTGTCAATGACACTTCATTTGTCTTCTTTACTTCAGAACATTTATCTCCAGCTGTACTGTCTGACCTGTTCTTGTACAATACTTGCTCATTGAAAATTACATCTCTGCTCCGAATGATCTTCCGATTTTGGTCATCCCAAAACCGATAACCAAACTCATTATCTCCATAACCAATAAAGAAATACTTCTTTGATTTTGGAACAAGTTTTATTTTTCTAGCTGAATCAATATGAACATATGAGAGATAACCAAACACTTTCAAGAAAGAAATGTTTACTACTTTGCCGCTCCAGACCTCCTCTGGTATTCTGCAATCAAGCGGTACCGATGGTACTCTGTTGATCAGATATGCTGCAGTGTTGACTTCATCAGCCCAAAATTATTTCGACAGTCTAGCGTGCAATCTCATGCTCCTGGCTCATTAATTTAGGGTTTTGTTCATTATTTCAGCTACACCATTCTGTTGAGGTGTACCAGGAATGGTTTTTTCCATCTTGATCCCGTTCTGTGCACAATACATCTTGAACTCACCTTCTTCATATTATCCACCATTATCAGACCGTAAGCACTTCACTTTCAATTTGGTCTCATTTTCAACCATGGTTTTCCACCTTTTAAAGGTCTCATAAACATCAGATTTATTTTTCAGAATATAAATCCAAACTTTTATGCTTGAGTCGTCAATAAACGTTACGTAGTATCTTGAGCCTCCAAGGGATGCCACAGGAGATGGTCCCTATACATCAGTATGAACCAACTCCAACTTTGTTACTTTCGGTTTTCTACCGCTTTTTGAAAAGCTCGCCTTTTTCTGATTTCCAAGAACTCAACTTTCGCACAATTTATGTTTGACAGACTTTAGTTCTGGTTGATTCCATTTTGATATCAGCATTTTTATTTCCTTCTCACTCATATGCCCAAGTATACAATGCCATAGACTTGAATTGGCTCCAGCATCCACAGCTTCTAACATGTTTCTGCAACTGGAAGTCATATAAAGGGTTCCAGTTTTCTTTTCACGTGCAGTAATCATGGCTCCTTTGCTCACTTTCCAGCATCCATCACCAAAGGTCACTTTATGGCCTTCGTCATCGAGCTGTCCCACTGAGATCAGATTTCGTGTCAATCTTGGTACATGCTTTACTTTGTTGATTTTTCAGATAGATTCATTTGACATTTTCAAATGGACATCACCCATACCAACTATTTCTAAAGGTTTTCCATCTTCTAGGAAAATGTTTCCGTAATTTCCAGCAATGTAATTACTAAATACCTCAAGATCAGCAGTGGTATGAAATGAAGCTCTCGAGTCCATAACCCAATAATCAACCGGACATTCCATGGATAGTAGTAAAGCATCGTGTACATCCTAAGTAACAACATTAGCATTGTTCTTGTGTGATTTGCAGTTCTTTTTCAAGTGACCAGTTTCACCATAGCTCCAGTACTTCAATTTATTTTCGAATGTATTTTGTATTTTCCATTCCTTGACTTGGATCTGCCATGCCATCGGTTAGAATTCTTTTCGCCACATCTGCCCCTACTCCTGTTCTCAAGATTGAGGGAAGATCTCGATGATGTTCCTTCACCTGAATCCATCCTGCGAACTTCTTCACCAAGAATTTGATCTCTGACATTATTGAATTGTAATTTTCCCTTGCCAGCATATTTGCTAACCGCTGCTCGCATCGGATCCCAAACATTTGGTAAAGACACCAAAAGAATAAGTGCACGAACCTCATCATAAAATTTGATTTTAACTGATGTTAATTGGGAAACAATCATGTTGAAATCATCGATTTTGCTGCCACCGAAGCACCTTCCTCCATCTTCAAGTTGAATATTTTTTTCATGAGATATAATTTATTATTTGCTTATGGATTTTCATACATGTCCGACAAAATGGACATCATCTCCTCAATGGTATTTGCCTCCGCTACATTATGTGTCACGTTCTTTGTTAGGGCCAATTGTATCACACCTAACACCTATCAGTCAATGAGCTCCCACTCATCTGTCTCTGTGATGCCCGGGGATGAGGAGGCAAGGAGTGATTGCCGGTGCCAAGAGATTGCATAGACAATGAGCGGCTCCTGGTAGGCTTCTAGGCGCAGGGAGACATGAATGAACCGATCTCGTGTCGGAATAAGAGGGATTCTGAGACAGTGTAGGTATGGACTGCATAGTTGAAGAGAGTTTAAATGATTTCATATGTACTACCCATATCAAGAAGGTGCTTCTTCTTTTCCGGAACTCATCACATAATAACTCCAAAGTTAAGTGTGCTTGACTTGGGGAAATTATAGGATGGGTGACCCCCTGAAAAGTTTCTCAAGGTGCATGTGAGTGAGGACATAAGCACGCTGGAAAGACCCGTCTTGATACAGTGGGTCATTACAAATGGTATCAAAGCCGACCTCTCTTAGTACGGTATGGTTCGGGAACGAACCAAGCGGAAGCTGGTGGGCATGTGATGCCTGGGGCTGAGGAGGCAAGGAGTGATCGCCGGTGCCAAGAGGTTGCACGGACAATGAGCGGCTCCTAGTAGGCTTCTAGGCGGAGGGAGTCATGAATGAACCGATCTCGTGTCGGAATGAGAGAGATTCTGAGACTGTATAGGTATGAGACTTCATAGTTGAAGAGAGATTAAATGATTTCATATGTGCTACTCATATCAAGAAGGTGCATCTTCTTTTTGGGAACTCATCACATAATAACTCCAAAGTTAAGTGTGCTTGACTTGGGGAAATTATAGGACGGGTGACCCCCTGGGAAGTTTCTCAAGGTGCGTGTGAGTAAGGACATAAGCACACTGGAAAGACCCGTCTTGATACAGTGGGTCGTTACAGTCTCCATCTTTTTTGACTTCTTTTCGGACAGAAGTTGATGTAGCTTCTTGCTATACAGATAATCTTCAATATATTGTTGGAGAACATGCGATCAGATCAATCAGAATTGATACCCGGTGCAGCGAAAGTTTAAAAATTTTATATGGAACGATTCCATAATGGGTATCAAAACTTTACGATTAAATTGTGTGTGTAAAAATTAAATAACAATTATAAATTTTTACCTCCAATCTCGAATTGAGATTATGGACACCAACAGATTGCTCTGCTCTTGTTGTATCTCCCAGGAACTGATGGACGAACTGTTCTTCAATCAGGTTCACGAACAGAGATTTAATCCCTCTGATAGATTGCACTAGAAAATCTATCAGAAGTTTCTACGAAGAGAATTAACGAATTTGATCCGTTAAACCAGACTGTAATTCAAAATTCACAGGCTGGATTTTTCCCGAGCAGAGGGGAGGGGGGCGGCCACTTTTAGAGAGAAAACTAGGGTTTTTCGAAAATTGTGACCTGTGTTGTATAATTTCTGTACTGCAATAACTTCTTTATAATGTAGGCCGCTAACAGCTTAGGGCCCATTAGTCATAAGTTCAAGCCTGACAAGCAAAGCCCGCATGTTCAGAAATTAATATAAAATTCATCGTGACTCAGATTGATAAACCAATTTCACCAATGTTCACAGAAACCATTTCTGCATCTTTTAAAGTCAAGATAAATTTTTCTGAATCCGAATTCAGTGATTTCCAAAAATGCCCATTCCTATGTCATTTTAGGAAATCTTACTCCTATACTCTTAAATAAGAAGTCCCACTTCTTTGTTCATTAAATTTAACTCTTTAAATTTAACTATCTCAACGGGGATTAAAAATCCATTACTCTGTGTGACCCTCAATGGTTCAGGGATACAGCTAGCCGTGGGCTCACAACTCCTTGTGACTCGGAACAACAATTTCCGACTTGCCCATCGAATCATGGTAAGAGCACCTAGCAACATCGCCCCATGATTCCCTAGGTATCACTGATAGTGCCTGCAAGAACCAATAGATTTTGGTTAGCGTACAGTACGGTCCCTTCATCCATATATCCCGATCGAATCAACAACCATTGGTAAATCGAGAGTCGTTCGAGATTCGATAACTATGCAATACATCTTGAAGATCAAATAGTGACATCGCATGTGCTACTAAGAAACCATTTCTTAAAACACATCATGTACTTTGGCCAGAGATTCGTCACACTAATATCTCCTCAGATCGCATAGGATATCCACACTCGCAAGTATGTGGTGAATCCTTGACAACAAAGCATCGACTCCTATATGTGTTGTAACTGTACCCAATCCCGACACCTGATGACCCCAATAGAGTCGGTAAACGAGTCAAAGCACAGTACTAGCATATAGAGTCCCAATGATGTTTCAAGTAGTAAGGACTAATGGTGTACAACCAAAACCGCGAACTTTATCCACTCGATAAGTGATATCCACTAGGAAAGTCCGGATAGAGTAGTTCAATCATTCATCGTATGAATATCCATTTTCATGCTTCGAACATCTCTATGTTCCTTACCAATGAAACGTGGTACTCTGCATCGCAAATGCTAGTCTCAATCTCGAGCGATCCTTATCCTTATTAACGGACGGCTCAATCGACTAGGAACAGTTTAGAATATACAGTGACTATAAGATGTATTTCATGATAGACATCCCCATGTTCTACCACATCTTACATACACTATAGTATATTCAAGGTCTTTATCAAAACAACAATAGTATATCAAAATATAACAATATGAAGAAAGATAAAGTCATTGCCATTAATAAAAGTGTAAATTATATTTAAACAAAATATTGTTTATACAAAGAGTCATCAAAGCCCTTAGCCACAAATTGGCTCACCGGGCACCCACTCTTTCAATCTCCCACTTGCCCTAAAGCCAACTAGTCATACTACGTAGACCCATTGCTTCGCAATGTTTTTCAAATAATGGTCCTGGCAAGGGCTTAGTAAGTGGATCAGCGATATTGTCTGCAGAGGCTACTCTTTCGACAGTGATGTCTCCTCTTTCCACAATCTCCCGAATGATGTGGTATTTCCTCAGTACGTGTTTGGATCTTTGATGAGACCTTGGTTCCTTTGCCTGAGCAATGGCACCCGTGTTATCACAGTACACCGGGACTGGACCAACAACTTCTGGAATAACGCCCAACTCTTGGACGAAATTCCTCATCCAAACGGCCTCTTTAGCAGCAGCTGATGCTGCAATGTATTCTGCCTCAGTGGTGGAATCTGCTGTGGTGTCCTGCTTGGAACTCTTCCAAGAGACAGCACCGCCATTGAGCATGAACACAAATCCAGAGGTTGACTTCGAGTCATCCACGTCACTTTGGAAGCTAGAGTCGGTATAGCCTTCCAATTTTAGTTCTCTTCCTCCATATACCATGAACATATTCTTAGTCCTTCGTAAGTACTTAAGAATGTCCTTCACGGCTTTCCAATGCATTTGACCGGGATTAGCTTGATATCTGCTCGTGACACTCAGAGCAAATGTTACATCCGGTCTGGTAGATATCATCCCATACATGATACTACCAATGGCTGACGCATATGGTACATGTGTCATTTTCTCTATCTCTTCATCAGTCTTGGGACACATAGACTTGGATAGAGAAACTCCATGACACATAGGTAGATGTCCTCTCTTGGACCCATCCATTGAAAACCGTTTCAATATGGTGTCGATGTAGGTTGCTTGAGTGAGTCCTATCATTCTCTTAGATCTATATATAGATCTGTATCCCTAGAATATAGGATGCCTCACCCAAATCCTTCATCGAGAATCTACCTGATAACCATATCTTTGTTGACTGCAACATCCCTACATCATTCCCAATGAGTAGGATGTCATCAACATAAAGTACTAAGAATGTCACAGCATCCTTAACTACTTTCTTGTACACGCATGGTTCCTCCGGGTTCTTGATGAAACCAAAATCTTTTATTGTTTCATCAAATTTCTGGTTCCAACTTCTTGATGCTTGTTTTAGACCATAGATTGATCTCTGAAGCTTGCATACCTTATGCTCGCTTCCCATGGATGTGTATCCCTCAGGCTGCGTCATATAGATCTCTTCCTTAATGTTTCCATTAAGAAATGTAGTCTTCACATCCATTTGCCATATCTCATAGTCATACCAAGTAGCTATGGCAATAAGGATTCTTATGGACTTGAACATTGCAACTGGTGAAAAGGTTTCATCATAGTCAACTCCTTGTCTTTGAGTATAACCTTTCGCCACCAATCGTGCCTTGTATGTCAATACCTTACCATCAGGCCCAAGCTTTCTCTTGTAGATCCATTTACACCCTATTGGAACAATTCCATCGGGAGAATCTACTAAAGACCAAACTTGGTTTGTATGCATCGAATCTATTTCCGACTGCATAGCTTCAAGCCATAAATTTGAATCCGCATCAGAAATTACTTCCTTGAAGTTTCTTGGATCACATCCAACGTCGGGTTCATCTTGATCCCCTTCAAGAAGTAGACCATATCGAATAGGAGGTCTAGAAGTCCTCTCGGATCTTCTAGGTATAGGCATGTCTATCAATGGTTCCTGAGGTGTTGGATCGTTATTTTGTATTTCGGGTTCTTCTCGAATTTCTTCGAGTTCCATCATCTCGCCTTTCTTATCCAATAAGAACTCCTTCTCCAAGAAGGTGGAATTCCTTGAAACAAACACCTTTGTTTTAGCAGGATGATAGAAATAATATCCGATTGAATTCTTCGGATACCCTACAAAATAACATAAGGTGGATCGACTATCCAACTTATCTCCCACTGTCTGCTTCACGTAAGCAGGACATCCCCAAATCCTCAAGTATGAATACTTAGGAGCTTTGCCATTCCATAACTCGTATGGTGTTTTGTCCACTGCTTTAGTGTGGACATTGTTCAACAACAATACCGTCGTTTCAAGCGCGTAGCCCCAAAACAAAGGTGGAAGCTCAGTGAAGCTCATCATGGATCGAACCATGTCCAAAAAAGTTCGATTACGACGCTCCGATACACCATTCAGCTGTGGTGTCATAGGAGGAGTCCACTGAGAGAGAATCCCATTCTCCTTCAGATAGTCCAAAAACTCGGTACTTAAGTATTCTCCACCTCGATCCGATCGAAGTGCTTTAATACTTTTACCTAGCTTGTTTTCTACTTCAGCCTTGAATTCTTTGAACTTTTCAAATGCTTCAGAATTATATTTCATTAAATATAAATACCCATACCTAGAATAATCATCAGTAAAGGTAATGAAGTAGGTGTGGCCATATTGAGTACCAATTCTAAATGGACCACAAACATCTGTATGGATCAAATCCAACAGATTTTGACTACGCTCAGGTTTCCCCTTAAAAGGAGATTTAGTCATTTTTCCTTTTAGGCAGGACTCACAAGTAGGTAGAGAGTTAATATCAGACATATCAAACATGCCCTCTCCCACTAGCTTGTTCATCCTCCTTGAGGAAATATGACCTAGCCTAGCATGCCAAAGGTTTGCCGGGTTTTGACTATCGATTTTCCTTTTGTTTGTTGTTGCCGGTTTATCAACATAATTTATTGGAACGTCTTTCAATTTTAAGTTATATAGATCGTTTTCAAGTTGTCCATTTCCAATCAAACATTCATTCTTGTAAACATTGCAAATCTCATTCACAAAATTGCAAGAAAAACCATCTCTATCAAGCATAGAAACAGAAATAATGTTTTTAATCAAATCTGAAACAAATAAAACATCTCTCAAAAGTAACTTAAAATCGTTCTGCAAAATTAAATAAACATCTCCCACAGCTTTAGCTTCAACTCTGGAACCATTTCCGAGCCTCAGCTGGGTCTCACCCATTCTAAGCCTGCGACTTCTTGTCATCACCTGCAAATCATTTCAAATGTGAGATCCACATCCGGTATCCAATACCCAAGAAGTAGTATTAAGTGAAACATTTATCTCAATATAGAACATACCCTTCGCAGTTCGCAACTGCTCTAGATATTCCTTGCAGTTACGTTTCCAATGACCGGGCTTCTTGCAGTAATGGCAAACATCCTTGGACTTTTCCATGTTTGAAGCCTTTGTCTTGTACTTCTTCTCGGGTTCGGTTTTCTTGGGTGGGGCAGAACGTTTCTTACCCTTTGTACTTGGCCCCTTCTTAGCAGAAGAAGAGGAGCCCACCAAGAAAGCCGGTTTATCCTTCTTTAAAGTGGATTCATATGTTACAAGCATATTGACCATCTCTTCAAGGGAGGCCTCTATCTTGTTCATATTGAAATTCACCACAAATCCGTCAAACGAAGAAGGAAGATATAGAAGTAATAAGTATACGTTGAGTTCATGCTCCAACACCAAATCAAGTGTTACCAACTTCTGTATGAGCCAAATCACTCGTACCCCATGATCACGGACCGAAGTCCCTTCACGCATGCGACACGTCATTAGCTCTTTTATAGTAGCGAACCTTTCAGCTCTCGATTGAGCCCCAAAACGTTCCTTGAGTTGTACGTGAATGTCAGCAGCATTCACGGTGTCCTCAAATCGCCTCTGGAGTTCATCAGACATCGAGGCTTGCATATAGCATTTGGCCTTGATATCATGGTCCCACCATGTATCAAGTTTGGCCAACTCTTCTGGACTTATATCAGCTGGTGCTTCCTTCGGAGGAGATTTTTCTAACACGTAGAGCATCTTCTCCGAAGTCAAGACAATCTTCAACTTACGGAACCATTCCGTATAGTTTGCGCCAGTCAGTTTATTTTGTTCGAGGATAGAGAAAAGTGGATTACGCGAATTCATCTTTATGAAATACTGAAAAGAAACAGACAAATATCAGTGATTGTTTAATTAATTTACTAAGACATAAAATAGGCGAAATTTATTTTATGAATCTCACTCCCACTATTTTAACGATTTCACTACCCTCTAGTGAAAACGGGAAACTGTTTTTCTTAGTGAGAACATGGAGTCCAATTGACAAACTATGGTCCCGAATAATATCAGCCAACCATAATTTTCAAAAGGTAGAGCCCAATTGCTTCCAAAGCAACCTCCACGTTTTTACCTCATGTCCAATAAGGGCCCAATAATATGACGCCGTTTATTGTGACATGTCAAGATGACCCATCAATATTAAGTTGTGATGGACGGTCTCCATGTGGATCCCCCAATAATATGAGCCGATCCCATGGGAGTTCCACCCAACTTACAACATGTGTCGATCCAATGTACAGCTTTTCGACGAACGGGCCCCCCCCCCAATAATATGAGCCGGACCGTATCCGCGGGTAGCATCTCATACAATGATCGTTGATGGAAGGTAGGAACATTTAAACAATTTTAAATTTCCTTTATTTATCTTGATATCAATTTTAAATCATATTTAAAATGAGGGATTTTAATTTTGAAAATTTGTCTCATCATTTTAAAATTTTGTATGCTTGCCGGATTCACACAATTTAGTCTAAAACATGCATACAACAATAATATCACATATTATATAGGATGATCGATTCCATTTCTAATCGACCCGTGGTTGCCAATCACGAGTCTTAGTCCAATCCTAGGTAATATGCAGTATGCAATGCAATCCTATTACATTGAGCTTCCAATTTACATTTCTTTTGTCTTTATTGTCTGCTGGGCCCACCTCCATCTTCAAATCTTCATCTCCCACTAAGTCTAATGTATTTACAATAAATAACCATGACAAGTAGGGGATACATTTCAAGGGGTGGGAACGGGCCATAAACCAGGCCCACTTTTATTACATATGACAATTCATATTGGGCCATAAACCAGGCCCATTAATATGTTGGAGAACGCGGCGATCAGATCAATCAGAATTGATACCCGGTGCAGCGGAAGTTTAAAAATTATTTATATGGAACGATTCCATAATGGGTATCAACCTTACGATTAAATTGTGTGTGTGTAAAAATTAAATAACGATTATAAATTTTTACCTTTAATCTCGAATCGAGATTTTGGACACCAACAGATTGCTCTGCTCTTGTTGTATATCCCTGGAACTGATGGACGAACTGTTCTTCAATCAGGTCCACGAACGGATATTTAATCCCTCTGATAGATTGCACTAGAAAATCTATCAGAAGTTTCTACGAAGAGATTAACGAATTTGATCCGTTAAACCAGACTATAATTCAAAATTGACAGACTGGATTTTACCGAGCAGAGGGGAGAGGGGGTCGGCCACTTCAGAGGAAAATCACTAGGGTTTTTCGAAAATTGTGACCTGTTATATGTAACTTCTGTACTGCAATAACTTATTTATAATGTAGGCCACTAACAGCTTAGGGCCCATTAGTCATAAGTTCAAGCCCGACAAGCAAAGCCCGCATGTTCAGAAATTAATATAAAATTCATCATGACTCCGATTGATAAACCGATTTCACCAATGTGCACAGAAACCATTTCTGCACCTTTTAAAGTTAAAATAAATTTTTTTGAATCCGAATTCAGTGATTTCCAAAAATGTCCATCCCTATGTGATTTTAGGAAATCTTACTCATCTACTCATAATTAAGAAGTCCAACTTCTTTGTTCATTAAATTTAACTCTTTAAATTTAACTATCTCAACGGGGATTAAAAATCCATTACTCTGTGTGACCCTCAATGGTTCAGGGATACAGCTAGCCGTGGGCTCACAACTCCTTGTGAATCGGAACAACAATTTCCGACTTGCCCATCGAATCATGGTAAGAGCGTCTAGCAACATCGCCCCATGATTCCCTAGGTATCACTGATAGTGCCTACAAGAACCAATAGATTTTGGTTAGCGTACAGTACGGTCCCTTCATCCATATATCCCGATCGAATCAACAACCATTGGTATATCGAGAGTCGTTCGAGATTCGATAACTATGCAATACATCTTGAAGATCAAATAGTGACATCGCATGTGCTACTAAGAAACCATTTCTTAAATCACATCATGTACTCTGGCCAGAGATTCGTCACACTAATATCTCCTCAGATCGCATGGGATATCCACACTCGCAAGTATGTGGTGAATACTTGACAACAAAGCATCGACTCCTATATGTGTTGTAACTGTACCCAATCTCGACACCTGGTGACCCCAATAGAGTCGGTAAACAAGTCAAAGCACAGTACTAGCATATAGAGTCTCAATGATGTTTCAAGTAGTAAGGACTAATGGTGTACAACCAAAACCGCGGACTTTATCCACTCGATAAGTGATAACCACTTGGAAAGTCCGGATAGGGTAGTTCGATCATTCATCGTATGAATATCCATTTGCATGCTTCGAACATCTCTATGTTCCTTACCAATGAAACGTGGTACTCTGCATCGCAAATGCTAGTCTCAAACTCGAGCGATCCTTATCCTTATTATCGGACGGCTCAATCGACTAGGAATAGTTTAGAATATACAGTGACTATAAGATGTGTTTCATGATAGACATCCCCATGTTCTACCACATCTTACATACACTATAGTATATTCAAGGTCTTTATCAAAACAACAATAGTATATCACAATATAACAATATGAAGAAAGATAAAGTCATTTCCATTAATAAAAGTGTAAATAATATTAAACAAAAGATTGTTTATACAAAGAGTCATCAAAGCCCTTAGCCACAAGTTGGCTCACCGGGCACCCACTCTTTCAATCTCCCACTTGCCCTATAGCCAACTAGTCATACTACGTAGACCCATTGCTTCGCGATGTTTGTCAAATAATGGTCCTGGCAAGGGCTTAGTAAGTGGATCAGAGATATTGTCTGCAGAGGCCACTCTTTCGACAGTGATGTCTCCTCTTTCCACAATCTCCCGGATGATGTGGTATTTCCTCAGTACGTGTTTGGATCTTTGATGAGACCTTGGTTCCTTTGCCTGAGCAACGGCACCCGTGTTGTCGCAGTACACCGGGACTGGACCAACAACTTCAGGAATGACGCCCAACTCTTGGACAAAATTCCTCATCCAAACGGCTTCTTTAGCAGCAGCTGATGCTGCAATGTATTCTGCCTCAGTGGTGGAATCCGCTGTGGTGTCCTGCTTGGAACTCTTCCAAGAGACAGCACTGCCATTGAGCATGAACACAAATCCAGAGGTTGACTTCGAGTCATCCACGTCACTTTGGAAGCTAGAGTCGGTATAGCCTTCCAATTTTAGTTCTCTTCTTCCATACACCATGAACATATTCTTAGTCCTTCTTAAGTACTTAAGAATGTCCTTCACGGCTTTCCAATGCATTTGACCGGGATTAGCTTGATATCTGCTCGTGACACTCAGAGCAAATGCTACATCCGGTCTGGTAGATATCATCCCATACATGATACTACCTATGGCTGACGCATATGGTACATGTGTCATTTTCTCTATCTCTTCATCCGTCTTGGGACACATAGACTTGGATAGAGAAACTCCATGACACATGGGTAGATGTCCTCTCTTGGACCCATCCATTGAAAACCGTTTCAATATGGTGTCGATGTAGGTTGATTGAGTGAGTCCTATCATTCTCTTAGATCTATCTCTATAGATCTGTATCCCTAGAATATAGGATGCCTCACCCAAATCCTTCATCGAGAATCTACCTGATAACCATATCTTTGTTGACTGCAACATCCCTACATCATTCCCAATGAGTAGGATGTCATCAACATAAAGTACTAAGAATGTCACAGCATCCTTAACTACTTTCTTGTACACGCATGGTTCCTCCGGGTTCTTGATGAAACCAAAATCCTTTATTGTTTCATCAAATTTCTGGTTCCAACTTCTTGATGCTTGTTTTAGACCATAAATTGATCTCTGAAGCATGCATACCTTATGCTCGCTTCCCATGGATGTGTACCCCTCAGGCTGCTTCATATAGATTTCTTCCTTAATGTCTCCATTAAGAAAAGCAGTCTTCACATCCATTTGCCATATCTCATAGTCATACCAAGCAGCTATGGCAATAAGGATTCTTATGGACTTGAACATTGAAACTGGTGAAAAGGTTTCATCATAGTCAACTCCTTGTCTTTGAGTATAACCTTTCGCCACCAATCGCGCCTTGTAGGTCAATACCTTACCATCAGGCCCAAGCTTTCTCTTGTAGATCCATTTACACCCTATTGGAACAATTCCATCGGGAGGATCTACTAAAGACCAAACTTGGTTTGTATGCATCGAATCTATTTCCGACTGCATAGCTTCAAGCCATAAATTTGAATCCGCATCAGAAATTGCTTCCTTGAAGTTTCTTGGATCACATCCAACATCGGGTTCATCTTGATCCCCTTCAAGAAGAAGACCATATCGAATAGGAGGTCTAGAAGTCCTCTCGGATCTTCTAGGTACAGGCGTGTCTATCAATGGTTCCTGAGGTGTAGGATCGTTATTTTGTATTTCGGGTTCTTCTCGAATTTCTTCGAGTTCCATCATCTCGCCTTTCTTATCCAATAAGAACTCCTTCTCCAAGAAGGTGGCATTCCTTGAAACAAACACCTTTGTTTCAGCAGGATAATAGAAATAATATCCGATTGAATTCTTCGGATACCCTACAAAATAACATAAGCTGGATCGACTATCCAACTTATCTCCCACTGTCCGCTTCACGTAAGCAGGACATCCCCAAATCCTCAAGTATGAATACTTAGGAGCTTTGCCATTCCATAACTCGTATGGTGTTTTGTCCACTGCTTTAGTGTGGACGTTGTTCAACAACAATACCGCCGTTTCAAGCGCATAGCCCCAAAACGAAGGTGGAAGCTCAGTGAAGCTCATCATGGACCGAACCATGTCCAACAAAGTTCGATTACGACGCTCCGATACACCATTCAGCTGTGGTGTCATGGGAGGAGTCCACTGAGAGAGAATCCCATTCTCTTTTAGATAGTCCAAAAACTCGGTACTTAAGTATTCTCCACCTCGATCCGATCGAAGTGCTTTAATTCTTTTACCTAGCTTGTTTTCTACTTCAGCCTTGAATTCTTTGAACTTTTCAAATGCTTCAGACTTATATTTCATTAAATATAAATACCCATACCTCGAATAATCATCAGCAAAGGTAATGAAGTAGGTGTGGCCATATTGAGTACCAACTCTAAATGGACCACAAACATCAGTATGGATCAAATCCAACAGATTTTGACTACGCTCAGGTTTCCCCTTAAAAGGAGATTTAGTCATTTTTCCTTTTAGGCAGGATTCACAAGTAGGTAGAGAGTTAATATCAGACATATCAAACATGCCCTCTCCCACTAGCTTGTTCATCCTCCTTGAGGAAATATGACCTAGCCTAGCGTGCCAAAGGTTTGCCGGGTTTTGGCTATTGATTTTCCTTTTGTTTGTTGTTGCCGGTTTATCAACATAATTTATTGGAACGTCTTTTAGTTTTAAGTTGTATAGATCGTTTTCAAGTTGTCCATTTCCAATCAAACATTCATTCTTGTAAATATTGCAAATCTCATTCACAAAATTGCAAGAATAACCATCTCTATCAAGCATAGAAACAGAAATAATGTTTTTAATCAAATCCGGAACAAATAAAACATCTCTTAAAAGTAACTTAAAACCGTTCTGCAAAAATAAATAAACATCTCCCACAGCTTTAGCTTCAACTCTGGAACCATTTCCGAGCCTCAGCTGGGTCTCACCCATTCTAAGCCCTGCGACTTCTTGTCATCACCTGCAAATCATTGCAAATGTGAGATCCACATCCGGTATCCAATACCCAAGAAGTAGTATTAAGTGAAACATTTATTTCAATATAGAACATACCCTTCGCAGTTCGCAACTGCTCTAGATATTCCTTGCAGTTACGCTTCCAATGACCGGGCTTCTTGCAGTAATGGCAAACATCCTTGGATTTTTCCATGTTTGAAGCCTTTGTCTTGTACTTCTTCTCGGGTTCGATTTTCTTGGGTGGGGCAGAACGTTTCTTACCCTTTGTACTTGGCCCCTTCTTAGCAGAAGAAGAGGAGCCCACCAAGAAAGCCGGTTTATCCTTCTTTAATGTGGATTCATATGTCACAAGCATATTGACCATCTCTTCAAGGGAGGCCTCTATCTTGTTCATATTAAAATTCACCACAAATCCGTCAAACGAAGAAGGAAGAGACAGAAGTATTAAGTCCACGTTGAGTTCATGCTCCAACACCAAATCAAGGGTTACCAACTTCTGTATGAGCCAAATCACTCGTACCCCATGATCACGGACCGAAGTCCCTTCACGCATGCGACACGTCATTATCTCCTTTACAGTAGCGAACCTTTCAGCCCTCGATTTAGCCCCAAAAAGTTCCTTGAGTTGTACGTGAATGTCAGCAGCATTCACGATGTCCTCAAATCGCCTCTGGAGTTCATCAGACATCGAGGCTTGCATATAGCATTTGGCCTTGATATCATGGTCCCACCATGTATCAAGTTTGGCTAACTCTTCCGGACTTATGTCAGCTGGTGCTTCCTTCGGAGGAGATTTTTCTAACACGTAGAGCATCTTCTCCGAAGTCAAGACAATCTTCAACTTACGGAACCATTCCGTATAGTTTGCGCCAGTCAACTTATTTTGTTCGAGGATCGAGAAAAGTGGATTACGCGAATTCATCTTTATGAAATACTGAAAAGAAACAGACAAATATCAGTGATTCTTTAAGTAATTTACTAAGACATAAAATAGGCGAAATTTATTTTATGAATCTCACTCCCACTATTTTAACGATTTCACTACCCTCTAGTGAAAACGGGAAACTGTTTTCCTTAGTGAGAACATGGAGTCCAATTGACAATCTATGGTCCCGAATAATATCAGCCAACCATAATTTTCAAAAGGTAGAGCCCAATTGCTTCCGAAGCAACCTCCATGTTTTTTACCTCATGTCCAATAAGGGCCCAATAATATGACGCCGTTTTTGTGACATGTCAAGATGACCCATCAATATTAAGTTGTGATGGACGGTCGCCATGTGGATCCCCCAATAATATGAGCCGATCCCATGGGAGTTCCACCCAACTTACGACATGTGTCGATCCAATGTACAGCTTTCCGACGAACGGGCCCCCCCAATAATATGAGCCGGACCGTATCCGCGGGTAGCATCTCATACATTGATCGTTGATGGAAGGTAGGAACATTTAAACAAATTTAAATTTCCTTTATTTATCTTGATATCAATTTTAAATCATATTTAAAATGAGGGATTTTAATTATGAAAATTTGTCTCATCATTTTTAAAGTTTTGTATGCTTGCCGGATTCACACAATTTTGTCTAAAATATGCATACAATAATAATATCACATATTATATAGGATGATCGATTCCATTTCTAATTGACCCGTGGTTGCCAATCACGAGTCTTAGTCCAATCCTAGGTAATATGCAGTATGCAATGCAATCCTATTACATTGAGCTTCCAATTTACATTTCTTCTGTCTTTATTGTCTGCTGGGCCCACCACCGTCTTCAAATCTTCATCTCCCACTAAATCTAATGTATTTACAATAAATAACAATGACAAGTAGGGGATACATTTTTAAGGGGTGGGAACGGGCCATAAACCAAGCCCACTTTTATTACATATGACAATTCATATTGGGCCATAAACCAGGCTCATTAATAAAACCAACAACAATAAAAACAAATGTAAATTCCTAACATACACCTACAAAATTGGTCATGACAATCGATCATCCTTATCCAATAACATTTAATTCAAAATTAATTTATTGGATAACATGCATTGGCAATTTAAATTTAAAAGGATAAAATCATATTTCATATATAAAATCTTATTTTACATACAAAATCATATTTTATCTTTTTATCAAATAAAATCATATTTTATCTATAAAATCCAATTTTATACATAAAATCACATTTTACTCAATATATCCATAAGATCATATCTTATCATCAATTGTACCAAAAATAATTAATTTCAAAATTCAATTTAACGGATAAAATATTTAAATTTTCCAAAAATTCAAATTTATCCAAAAATCAATTTTAAAATTTTTGGACTCGAACAATTCGATCCGATGCCTCGTGGACCAATCAAAAACAATTTTCGATCGGACCAAAAATAGAATTTTAACATATTAAAATTTAATTTAAAAATTAAAAAATTAATTTTTCCGCGGGCCGCCCGGGACATTCCCGGGCTGCCCGCGCCCCATAGGGCTCGGGCCGGGCAGCGACGATCGCTGCCCTGGGCAGCGCCCAGCGCTGCGCTGGGCAGCGCCGTGCGCTGCCCGGGGCAGCGATCCAATCGCTGCCCGGGTTTTTGCCCGGAAAAAAAAAAAATTTATTTTTAAAATATTTATTTTGTTTCAAAAACCGAGGCTCAAAAATTTTTGTACAATCGATTAATTTAATCGCTTGATCTGAGCAACCTGGCTCTGATACCACTGTTGGAGAACGCGGCGATCAGATCAATCAGAATTGATACCCGGTGCAGCGGAAGTTTAAAAATTATTTATATGGAACGATTCCATAATGGGTATCAACCTTACGATTAAATTGTGTGTGTGTAAAAATTAAATAACGATTATAAATTTTTACCTTTAATCTCGAATCGAGATTTTGGACACCAACAGATTGCTCTGCTCTTGTTGTATATCCCTAGAACTGATGGACGAACTGTTCTTCAATCAGGTCCACGAACGAATATTTAATCCCTCTGATAGATTGCACTAGAAAATCAATCAGAAGTTTCTACGAAGAGATTAACGAATTTGATCCGTTAAACCAGACTGTAATTCAAAATTCACAGACTGGATTTTACCGAGCAGAGGGGAGAGGGGGTCGGCCACTTCAGAGGAAAATCACTAGGGTTTTTCGAAAATTTTGTGACCTGTTATATGTAATTTCTGTACTGCAATAAATTATTTATAATGTAGGCCACTAACAGCTTAGGGCCCATTAGTCATAAGTTCAAGCCCGATAAGCAAAGCCCGCATGTTCAGAAATTAATATAAAATTCATCATGACTCCGATTGATAAACCGATTTCACCAATGTGCACAGAAACCATTTCTGCACCTTTTAAAGTCAAGATAAATTTTTCTGAATCCGAATTCAGTGATTTCCAAAAATGCCCATCCCTATGTCATTTTAGGAAATCTTACTCCTCTACTCATAATTAAGAAGTCCAAATTCTTTGTTCATTAAATTTAACTCTTTAAATTTAACTATCTCAACGGGGATTAAAAATCCATTACTCTGTGTGACCCTCAATGGTTCAGAGATACAGCTAGCCGTGGGCTCACAACTCCTTGTGACTCGGAACAACAATTTTCGACTTGCCCATCGAATCATGGTAAGAGCGTCTAGCAAGATCGCCCCATGATTCCCTAGGTATCACTGATAGTGCCTACAAGAACCAATAGATTTTGGTTAGCGTACAGTACGGTCCCTTCATCCATATATCCCGATCGAATCAACAACCATTGGTATATCGAGAGTCGTTCGAGATTTGATAACTATGCAATACATCTTGAAGATCAAATAGTGACATCGCATGTGCTACTAAGAAACCATTTCTTAAATCACATCATGTACTCTGGCCAGAGATTCGTCACACTAATATCTCCTCAGATCGCATAGGATATCCACACTCGCAAGTATGTGGTGAATCCTTGACAACAAAGCATCGACTCCTATATGTGTTGTAACTGTACCCAATCTCGACACCTGATGACCCCAATAGAGTCGGTAAACGAGTCAAAGCACAGTACTAGCATATAGAGTCTCAATGATGTTTCAAGTAGTAAGGACTAATGGTGTACAACCAAAACCGCGGTCTTTATCCACTCGATAAGTGATAACCACTTGGAAAGTTCGGATAGGGTAGTTCGATCATTCATCGTATGAATATCCATTTGCATGCTTCGAACATCTCTATGTTCCTTACCAATGAAACGTGGTACTCTGCATCGCAAATGCTAGTCTCAAACTCGAGCGATCCTTATCCTTATTATCGGACGGCTCAATCGACTAGGAACAGTTTAGAATATACAGTGACTATAAGATGTGTTTCATGATAGACATCCCCATGTTCTACCACATCTTACATACACAATAGTATATTCAAGGTCTTTATCAAAACAACAATAGTATATCACAATATAACAATATGAAGAAAGATAAAGTCATTGCCATTAATAAAAGTGTAAATAATATTAAACAAAAGATTGTTTATACAAAGAGTCATCAAAGCCCTTAGCCACAAGTTGGCTCACCGGGCACCCACTCTTTCATAATAAATCCAACAACAATAAAAACAAATGTAAATTCCTAACATACACCTACAAAATTGGTCATGGCAATCGATCATCCTTATCCAATAATATTTAATTCAAAAATAATTTATTGGATAACATGCAATGGCAATTTAAATTAAAAGGATAAAATCATATTCCATATATAAAATCTTATTTTACATACAAAATCATATTTTATCTTTTTATCAAATAAAATCATATTTTACATATAAAATCCAATTTTATACATAAAATCATATTTTACTCAATATTTCCATAAGATCATATCTTATCATCAATTGTACCAAAAATAATTAATTTCATAAAATCTGATTTAACGGATAAAATATATAAATTTTCCAAAAATTCAAATTTATCCAAAAATCAATTTTAAAATTTTCGGACTTGAACAATTCGATCCGACGCCTCGTGGACCAATCAAAAACAATTTTCGATCGGACCAAAAATAGAATTTTAACATATTAAAATTTTAATTTTAAAAATTAAAAATTAATTTTTCGCGGGCCGCCCGGGACGCTCCCGGGCTGCCCGCGCCCCAAAAGGGCTCGGGCCGGGCAGCGACGATCGCTGCCCTTGGCAGCGCCTAGGCAGCGCCGTGCGCGGCCCGTGGTAGCGACTCTCACTGCCCCCCGGGCAGCGATCCAATCGATGCCCGTGTTTTTGCCCGAAAAATTTTTAATTTAAAAAAAATTTATTTTGTTTCAAAAACCGAGGCTAAAAAATTTTTGTACAATCGATTAATTTAATCGCTTGATCTGAGCAACCTGGCTCTGATACCACTGTTGGAGAACATGCGATCAGATCAATCAGAATTGATACCCGGTGCAGCGGAAGTTTAAAAATTTTATATGGAACGATTCCATAATGGGTATCAAAACTTTACGATTAAATTGTGTGTGTAAAAATTAAATAACAATTATAAATTTTTACCTCCAATCTCGAATCGAGATTATGGACACCAAGAGATTGCTCTGCTCTTGTTGTATCTCCCAGAAACTGATGGACGAACTGTTCTTCAATCAGGTCCACGAACAGAGATTTAATCCCTCTGATAGATTGCACTAGAAAATCTATTAGAAGTTTCTACGAAGAGAATTAACGAATTTGATCCGTTAAATCAGACTGTAATTCAAAATTCACAGGCTGGATTTTTCCCAAGCAGAGGGGAGGGGGGCGGCCACTTTTAGAGAGAAAACTAGGGTTTTTCGAAAATTGTGACCTGTGTTGTATAATTTCTGTACTGCAATAACTTATTTATAATGTAGGCCGCTAACAGCTTAGGGCCCATTTGTCATAAAATTTTTCTACTCTTAAATAAGAAGTCCCACTTCTTTGTTCATTAAATTTAACTCTTTAAATTTAACTATCTCAACGGGGATTAAAAATCCATTACTCTGTGTGACCCTCAATGGTTCAGGGATACAGCTAGCTGTGGGCTCACAACTCCTTGTGACTCGGAACAACAATTTCCGACTTGCCCATCGAATCATGGTAAGAGCGCCTAGCAACATCGCCCCATGATTCCCTAGGTATCACTGATAGTGCCTGCAAGAACCAATAGATTTTGGTTAGCGTACAGTACGGTCCCTTCATCCATATATCCCGATCGAATCAACAACCATTGGTAAATCGAGAGTTGTTCGAGATTCGATAACTATGCAATACATCTTGAAGATCAAATAGTGACATCGCATGTGCTACTAAGAAACCATTTCTTAAAACACATCATGTACTCTGGCCAGATATTCGTCACACTAATATCTCCTCAGATCGCATAGGATATCCACACTTGCAAGTATGTGGTGAATTCTTGACAACAAAGCATCGACTCCTATATGTGTTGTAACTGTACCCAATCCCGACACCTGATGACCCCAATAGAGTCGGTAAATGATTCAAAGCACAGTACTAGCATATAGAGTCCCAATGATGTTTCAAGTAGTAAGGACTAATGGTGTACAACCAAAACCGCGGACTTTATCCACTCGATAAGTGATAACCACTTGGAAAGTCCGGATAGGGTAGTTCGATCATTCATCGTATGAATATCCATTTGCATGCTTCGAACATCTCTATGTTCCTTACCAATGAAACGTGGTACTCTGCATCGCAAATGCTAGTCTCAATCTCGAGCGATCCTTATCCTTATTAACGGACGGCTCAATCGACTAGGAACAGTTTAGAATATACAGTGACTATAAGATGTGTTTCATGATAGACATCCCCATGTTCTACCACATCTTACATACACTATAGTATATTCAAGGTCTTTATCAAAACAACAATAGTATATCACAATATAACAATATGAAGAAAGATAAAGTCATTGCCATTAATAAAAGTGTAAATTATATTTAAACAAAATATTGTTTATACAAAGAGTCATCAAAGCCCTTAGCCACAAGTTGGCTCACCGGGCATCCACTCTTTCAATTATAACCGCCAGAACATGAAATATATAACGTCAAACTTATTGATTCCAGATCCCGATCCGTCATCTCTGGCCATAACTTATCCTGCCTTAATAAAATTTCAAAAAATATTTTCAGATGTGGAAGATCAGTCAAAGCTGTTTGACTGTCAACCATAGAGCATACTCAGAATTTTAAGAAATTTTTCACCAAGGCTCCTGGACACCGTAACAACTCTAATACCAGTTGTTATGTATTATACCGAAGTGATCATGACGATAATAAAATGCGGAATAAAATAATCAACAAGAACACTAAAAATTTGCGTGGTTCACCTAATATAGGCTACGTCCACGGAGTTGCTGCAAATATTTATTTCAGAGAGAAATATTACCAGTATATGCAAAACACTTAATCTCGCACTATCCCAATTGTCGAGTATAAATAAGAAAATATTTTTCTAACTCACACTAGAGAAAAATCAAGAAACTCTCTCTTTTCTCTCTCAATTTTGGAATGCTTTAAAAATCTTTTGATGGGATATCTACAAATGGGGAGGGAGGGCTCTATTTATAGAGCTCTCTGACAATGTAAACACAGAAGTTGCATGCGTCTTTCTCCATAATTTGTCAAATATGGCAACCCATGTCAGCCTGCAAGAATTGACAAAATTTTCTTCCATCACCAACCACATTTAATGTCATCCACCTAACAGGTTGATGATTATAAAAAGAGCAGGAGTGATAGAGTTGGGGGAATGGGAGGGCTGAGAGGAGAGGTAGAGTGTAGTGACCCTGCAAAGAATCACCTACAAACTGGCAACTAATAAAATGCATTAAACTTAATAAGGCAAGAATGCTTAACATAGTAAAACGTGCGGAAAAATAATCCATAATTTACATATCAGCTTAGTAAAACATATCCGGACTTATTACTGTAGTGATACAACCATATCGAAAAACTTAAATTAAAACTGTTTAAAACATTTATACAGCTAAACAAATCCTGCTGTATAAAATCCCCGGAAAAGCTCCGGCTCCCTAGTCCTGCCTCGAGCTACCCGCTCCGTCCATCCTGCGACCTGCTCCGTGGAATAGGATGTCCAAGATAGCAACTAGGACGTGAGCGCTAACGCCCAGTACATAAACATGAGTAAACGTATATATATGATGCATGCAACATGATGACTAGTAAAGGGTCATCTGAAAAGTCATGCTCAGTACCGACGCCACATGAGTGCTGCCACCGCACGAATCAACCTCTGGGTGCAACCACACTTGTCTAGTACACCAGAGTAGTCAGACATACATGTCCCCGCCTTCGCGGTACTCTCAGTGATAGACTATCGAGTATAGAGTTGAGCGGCTCTATAATCAGGTATAACAAGGTATAGGCTCAACATGTATGTGCACATGATATATGAATATAGACAGCGGTAAAACATACATCATGCCACATAATAATGCCAAATAAATGCAACATATAAACATGTATACTCGCTGGCAATCTCAGTCAAGGTGTACATACCTCTAGGCTAGTTCAAGTCTTAGTAGGATCCTAGGTTCCAAGCCTATATTCAAAAGTTCACCGTATCACTACTCAAGTTCTATAAGCCTTAACTAAGCTAATAAGTACTCCCAAAACTTAAATAGATTCCCGGACCATACCTTCGTCTGTAGTAAGCCATTTGAAGTTGCTAGTCCCGGATGACTATAACCATACCTTAGTTATTCCAGAACCTCTATAATAACCGATAGGGCCCTCAAGTGTATGTCTGACACTATATAACTGAAGAAGGAAACTCGGGAATTCGTATCAAATTATGACTCCAAAGAGCCTATTTATAGCCAAAAATCCGTCGGAGTTCAGAGCCTCCGAACTGGGTTCGGCCCCTCCGAACCTGCATGTACGACACATGTCAAAAATTATGGATTAGTCATCTAGCACTGCTTTTTGAGGGAGTTCGGAGCCTCCAAACTGGGTTCGGAGAGTCCGATCCTGACTAGGTTCGGAGCCTCCTAAGAACTGGGTTATGAGCCTCCGAACTGGGTTCGGATGGTCCGAACTTGGTATCTGCGTTCGGATGGTCCGAACTCATTTTGGTGCCTCCAAACTTTCCGAGACCCCCGGGACCCTTCCTACCATTTTCGGACATCCCGGAGCTGATTTTCCACTTATTTTCACCAAATAAGGACTCCTTAATCATGTTTTGCCACTTTTAAAATTATGTGCCATATCATAGCATGTAAAGTGGAACTTGCTTACTACCCTTATATGTAGCGATCCATCTGGTAATTCTGAAGTCCAATTTAAGCTCTTGAATTGGTTAATTACTAACCCTTAATCATGATTATCATATTATTATCTTAAAATAAAATCTAGGTTTCTACATTCTTCCCACCTTTAGACATTTCGTCCGCGAAATAAAATCTAAAGACAAATCAAGATAACAATATGAAAAATCAAACCATGTTTTATTACAACAGTTGTAATTACATCTTTACATGGTAATCAAAAGTACAAAGCAAACAACTCTGGATATTTTGCTCGCATAAGGCGAGAGTTTCTCAAGTTGCTTCTTCAACGCCTCGGCATTGCCACTGTACCATCACAAGTGGTATAGTCTTGTTTCGAAGAACTTTCTCTTTCCTGTCTAGGATACAGAGTGGTCGTTCGACATACGACAAATTTGGCTCTATCTGAACATCAGTAGGCTGGATAATATGAGATTCATCAGCTATGTACTATCGAAGTAACGACACATGAAAAACATCATGTATACTGGAAAGATATGGCGGTAAAACCAAGCGATAAACAACATCTCCAATCTTTTCCAGTACCTGGAAAGACCCAATGAAACGAGGTGACAACTTGCCTTTCACCCCAAATCTCATCACCTTCCTGAAAGGTGATACTCGCAGAAAAACATATTCACCAGGCTCGAACTGAAGTGGCCTACGATGAATATTTGCATAACTGGCTTGCCGATCTTGAGCAGCTTTAATCCTCCTCTTGATCAAATCTACCTTGTCTACAATCTGCTGCACCAACTCAGGACCCTTGACTTGTTGTTTTCCTATCTCATCCCAGAATAACGGAGTGCGACATCGTCGACCATACAATGCATCGAAAGGTTCCATATCAATACTACGAGGATAACTGTTATTGTAGGCAAATTCTATCAAAGGTAACTGATCCTGCCAAGATAAACCAAAATCCATGACAGAAGAACATAACATATCCTCCAACGTACAAATCATCCGCTCTCACTGCCCGTCAGTCTCCGGATGATATGCAGTACTCAAACTCAGAGTGGTACCCAATGCCTACTGAAAACTACCCCAGAAACATGAGATAAATTGCGGGTCTCTATCACTAACTATTCTCACTGGAATCCCATGTAATCGCAGTATCTCCTGGATGTATAAGCGTGTCATTCGATCATAAGAATACTCCTGGTTGTAAGGAATGAAATGTGCTGATTTCATCAAACGATCAACAACGACACAGATAGCATCACACTGACGTGAAGTCATAGGCAAGTGGATGACGAATTCCATAGTCACGTGCTCCCACTTCCATTCGGGAATCTCAAGATTATGCAGTAATCCACCTGGTCGTCGGTGTTCAGCCTTGACCTGTTGACAAACAAGACATCAAGAAACAAATTGTATACACTTCGCTTCATCCCCTTCCACCAGAATCTAGTTCGCAAGTCCTTATACATTTTCATGCTTCCAGGCTGAACTGACAACCGACTCATGCGAGCTTGAGATAAAATATCATTCCTGAGCTCCGCAACATCAGGTACAACCACCCGATTTGATAAGCATAATAAAAAATCTGCTTGAAAATGAAATCCAGATTTATTAACTCCATTGGATAGACGTGTCAAACGCTGAGTCTTAGCATCAGATATCTTAGTATCTCTAATCCGAGAATACAATGCTGGCTCATATAGAATAGTATACAAACAAATCCCATTTCTCCCTTTCTTGTGATTGAGTGTAAACTCAGTGAACAACACTCCTGAATCATATAAGAAATTTCACTAGTCTGAAGTGTAGAAAGTCTAACCTGCCGACTCAAAGCATCAGCAGTAAGATTAGCAGAACCTGGATGATACTTAATTTCACAATCATAATCTTTAAATAAGTCCATCCAGTATCTCTGTCGCATATTCAACTCCGCCTGAGTGAATAAATACTTCAGACTTTTGTGATCCGTAAATATCTCAAATTTCTCGCCATAAAGATAATGTCTCCAAATCTTGAGCGCAAAAACAATGGCGGCTAACTCGAGATCATGCACTGGATAATTTCCCTCATGCGTCTTCATCTGTTGAGAATCATATGCAATAACATGTCCATGCTGTGTCAGAACACATCCTAGCCCCTGACCAGAGGCATCAGTGTAGACAATATAACCTCCTGATCCAGAAGGTAGAGCTAGCACAGGTGCAGTAGTAAGACGTCTACGCAGCTCGTGAAATGATTCCTCGCAATCCGAGGACCATATGAAGGCAACATCTTTCCGTGTAAGCTGTGTCAAAGGCCTGGCCAATTGTGAAAAATTCTCGATGAACCGACGGTAATAACTCTCTAGACCCAAGAAACTTTGAATCTCAGCAAACGTCGTCGGACGATACCAGTTCAGCACTGCCTCTATCTTACTAGGATCAACAGATATTCCTTCACTAGAAATCACATGACCGAGAAACACTACCCGATCAAGCCAAAATTCACACTTACTCAATTTTGCATACAGATGCTTATCTCGTAACATCTACAATACAATCCTCAGATGTTGTGCATGCTCATCCTTGTCATGAGAATAGAAAAGAATATCATCAATGAAGACAATGACGAATCTATCCAGATATTCTCGAAATACCTGATTCATCATATTCATAAAGACTGCCAGTGCATTCGTCAAACCGAATGGCATCACCAGAAATTCATAATGCCCGTATCTGGTTCTAAAAGCAGTCGTAGAAATATCTAAGTCTCGTACCCGCATCTGGCAGTATCCCGATCTTAGATCTATCTTAGAGTAACAGAAGTACCCTGTAATTGATCGAACAGATCATCAATTTGTGGCAACAGATACTTATTATTGATGGTGACACGATTCAGCTGTCTGTAAGCAATACATAATCGCATCGATCCATCCTTTTTCTTGACGAACAAAACAGGTGCTCCCTACGGAGAAACACTCGGACGAATATATCCCTTATCAAGCAGATCCTGCAACTGCTGTTTTAATTTCCTCATCTCTGATGGTGCCAGATGATAAGGTGCTCGGGATATAGGCGTTGTTCCTGGTACTAGATCAATACCAAATTCAACCTCTCGAACCGGAGGAAAACAAGGAATCTCATCAGGTAATACATCATGAAACTCGTTGACAACCGATAACTGATCAATACCCGAACTACTCGAGGACATATCAACTGCATAAATGAGGTAGCCCTCCCCACCTGACTCTAAGATATGACATGCCTTTAGAGCCGATACAAGTGGAATCGAAGGTCGCGCACCCTAACCATAAAATTACCAGCTCTCACCCTCAACAAGATGAAACTGTACCAAACGCTGATAACAATCCACAGTAGCGTGATACAATGTCAGTATATCTATTCCCAAGATACAGTCAAAATCTGCCATCGCTATTATCATCAGATTAGCCGATAACACATTACCCTCAAACTATAGAAGGCAACCCATCACTAGACGCTTAGTTACTACCTCCTGCTCCAACGGAGTAGATACAACTAAATCCATATCTAATGATACATAAGATAATCTATGTCTCTTAACAAAGCGACTAGAAATAAAAGAATGCGATGCTCTAGTATCAATTAAAATAAGTGCAGGAATACCACATAGTAAAAAGGTACCTGCCAACATGCGATCGCTTCCCTCAGTAGCCTGTTCCTGAGACAGAGCAAATACCTGCCCCTGAGTCTGTGGAAGATAACCAGAAGAACTCTGTGGTGCTAGCTGCTGACGTGGAAAAGTAGAAGCCTGAGATCCAACCTGTGATCCCGATCCACTCGCAGAACCCATACGCTGAGGACAATCTCTCCGCAGATGTCCCTGCTCACCACAAATATAACATGCACCAGTGGCCTTCCGAAATGAAGCTGCAGGATGCTTCCCACCACAATGACTACAAAACTCCTCCTTTTTCTTCTTCTTCCAAAAACGGAACGTACCTCGTGAGCCACGAGAACTAGATGAAGTAGTAGTAGAAGAAGACATAGGTTCATATTGCACAACAGATTAAGCCCTAGTCCCAAGAGATCCACTAAGCTATCCTAGAATCATCAACAGTGCTCGTCTATTGATGTTCTCCACTTGACGGCAACGGTTCACCAAAGTCTCATAAGATGTCGGATCATCACAGACGACAACTTGCGAATAGATATCTTGATTCAAGCCTTGCAGAAAGATATCATACTTTGATGCATCACAGTCATTGATATGAGGACTAAAAGGTAGCAGATCAAGAAATCGTTGTTGATATTGATCAATAGTCATTGATCCTTGCCTCAAAGTCAGCAACTCCATAGATCGTGTCTGACGAACTGCTGGAGGAAAATATAGTTTATGAAATTGCTGACAGAAATCCCCCCAAGTCACCCGTCCTCTCTCCGTACGTGCCTGAGTAGCCTTGGAATCCCACCATAAGCGTGCTCGATCCTCTAGAAAAAATTCTAGAACTTCCATTTTATGCTCTTCGGTGCAATCAAAAGCTCGAAAAGAACTCTCAAGTTTGGACATCCAACCTCTTTCTTGTTCAGGATTTTCGCCACCCAATAAAGCTTCGGTCCTACTTGCATAAACTTATTGATAGTGTAGCGACGTCTACTCTAATGAGGACGATGTCGATCCTCATGATGATGGCGATGGTGACGATGCTGATGACTACCTTCCTGGCCAACACTACCATGGCTCTCATCACCTCTTCCGGCCTTATACTGAAAAGATTTGCACATTTAAAATCCTAAATGCGAAAAAATCAAGACTACACTAAATCCCAATTATTAATCCCAAAATCTAAGCATGGTCTGATATCAAAAATGTAGTGACCCTGCAAAGAATCACCTACTAACTGGCAATTAATAGCATGCATTAAACCTAATAAAGCAAGAATTCTTAACATAGTAAAACGTGCGAAAACATAATCCATAATTTACATATCAGCTTAGTAAAACATATCCAGACTTATTACTGTAGTGATACAACCATATCGAAAAACTTAAATTAAAATTGTCTAAAACATTTATACAGCTAAATAAATCCTTCTGTATAAAATCCCCTAAAAAGCTCCGGCTCCCTAGTCCTGCCTCGGGCTACCGTCTTCGTCCATCCTGCGACCTGTCCCATAGAATAGGGTGTCCAAGATAACAACTAGGACGTGAGCGCTAACGCCCAGTACATAAACATGAGTAAACGTATATATATGATCCATGCAACATGATGACTGGTAAAGGGTCATCTGGAAAGTTGTTGAATCCTGACTTTTGGTGATAACAAAACAATACTTTGTTGTTTAGTAGGCCGCCAGTTATTTGTATAAGCAGCTACGTCAACCGAAGAAAGACATATCTACTGACGACAGCCAAAGCATGCAAAGCAGCTATGTCAACCAAACAAAGACATATCTACCGACGTCAGCTAAAGCTTATCAACCAACGAAAGATGCAAAACAGTTGTATGTCAAACATATCTACCGACTGAGATATCTACCGAACTTCAAATACAAAAAGCTATACGCTACAGTTCGAAGTTACAGTTTCCCAGATCTCGAAAAGTTACAAGACAACTGAAAAGCAAAAGGAAGAAGCATTTAAGAATTTGTCTGATAAAGTGAGAAAGCCTTAAATAGCATTTAATGTGAGCAACACATTGAATAGACAATTAAAGGCGCTCCCAATACGAAATATTCAGAAAGCTTTATCAGCAGGGAAATCCTACCGTTGGAAAAAGAAGAAAGACATTGAAGACAAAGGCTATATATATCAAAGCCTCTCTAGACAAAAGAAGAGACAAAACACAACACAACACAACAATGCTTATTGAGAATCTGTCTATCTGAGCTCTCGAACCCATCTTGAATACTCAACTGCTCAAAGAGAAAACCCTTAGCTTTAAACAGCCTTATCCGATCTTCGAAGAGATCCTTTTCAAGGGTTGCTCAAATCCAGATATCGTTTGAAAGACGCTACCTGATTCAAGGATTTGAGAAGTCTTAAGTCCTCAGGAGACTAAGACAATCATCATCACCATCTGAAGAAAAGTTTGATAAGAGCTTTAAATCTTATCACTCTGAATCTAGGAGTTACATATTAGGCGTTGGATAAGTCCTAACTTGGATCGGGTGTATTGCAAGATGTTGTAATAACCAAAGTCTTCTAGTGAATCCTTCCAAGGTGGAAGAAGGGGTGACGTAGGAGATTGAGCTCCGAACATCCAAGAAACATATATGTGTCTACTTACGTTATTGCATTGCATCATTCCATGGATATCATCTAGCATGCTGAGAGCCATTTTCGCACTAATCATAGTTGCTCTTATATTTCTAGCTAGCTAAAAGAAAACCGGTCGAGTGAACTAACATTTACTCAACCATATTGCATTAGATTTTAAAGACTATCAATATTTTGTATTCACCCCCTCCCCCTCTACACACTATATCGATCCCCAACAAGTGGTATCAGATAGGGTTTTTCTATTTAGCTACTGATATTCATCATGACTTCTTTAAATAAAATTCATATGTTCTCTAAAGAAGATTATGTTGACTGGAAAATTCGTATGCAGGCACATCTTTCTGCTCAAAATGATGATATGTGGTACGTTATCACTGACGGACCCATGAAGATTCTCAAAGTCAACAATGTTGTAGCCATAACTGGAGGAGAATCAAAGATGGTCGAGAAACCCAGAATGGAATGGACTAATAAGGATAAAAAGAAAGCAAATCTTGATAACGTAGCCAAAGATATGCTGTACAAGACGCTGGACAAAAATATGTTTAGCAAAATCAAGGCGTGCTTAACTGCCAAAGAAATTTGGGAGAAACTCACTCAATTGTGCGAAGGGAACGACCAAACCAAAGAAAACGAACTCACTGTAGCAATACAGATGTTTGACAACGTCAAGATGAAACCAGGAGAAACAATGACTGAGTTTGACGAAAGATTCAGCAATATTATTTGTGAATTAATTGCTCTTGGAAAGATATACACTAATCGTGAAATTTCTTTGAAGGTTATGCGAGCACTACCCAGAGAATGGGATGTCAAGACCATAGCCATGAGGGAATCAAAAGATCTGAACAAGCTAGAGCTTCATGATCTGTTTGCGGATCTCAAAGAATATGAGTTTGAACTTGGAATCCGAACAGAGGAAGAACCATCAGCGTCAAACCCCACCAAGGCACTAACAACAACTATGCTATCTGAACCGATTGAGGATACAACAAAGAAAACAGTTGAACAAATGAGTGGAGAAGCTATGTCTCTTTTTATCAAAAGGTTTGGAAAGTTTATGCGTAATAATAAAAAATTTAAACCTTACTACAAACAAGATTATACAGAGGATGGTCCCGCATGCTTTAACTGTGGCAAGCAATGCCATTTTATTGCAGATTGTACTAAACCCAAGAATGAAGAAAGAAAGCAGCACTATGAGAAGAAGAAAGGAAAAGAAGGAAGAAGAACATATCGAAAGAAGAAGGAGCAAAAGGTACTAGTTGCAGACAAAGGGAAAAGCAAATGGGCTGAAACAGAATCTAACTCAACCGATACAGATAGCTCATCCGAGGATAGTGAGGAAGAGCGAGTTCAATGTCTCATGGCTAACTCCATACATGAAGAAGATGACACTGAGGTATTTGACTTCAACTCATCTGACTTTACACAAGAGGAACTCATTTAGGCCCTGAATGAGATGGTCACTAAGTATAAAAAGCTTTATATATCATTCGAGGAAGCAAAAACAGAAAAAGCATGTCTCATTGATAAATCAAGAGAATCTAGCTGTTTACAGCAAAAAGAACTTGATGGTCTAAGGAATAAGCTAAACCTGTTAGCTACTGAGAATGATAATATGAAACGAGGATTCCAAGCTACTTTATTTGAAAATCAAAAGTTGCTTAAAACAACCAATGCTTGGAATAAGGCTTCTGACTCTTTGGATAAGATACATGAGAACCAGAAACAAGCAGGTGATAAAACCGGTCTTGGATATGGATCAAATGAATGTACTGGCTCAAAAGAAAATACACAACCGTACTCTAGTGGGAACAAACCCAATGAAATGAGATTTGTTCGATCTAGTACGATATATGAACACGCTGAACCAGATATAGATGTTAAACAGCCAAGTAGCTATGGTAAAGGCAAGCATGAAGGACTAGGGTATGTAAAACCTAAGATCCCAAGGAAAGAAGAGACATGGAATAAACCAAGATTGAATGAACAAAGAATGGGAAACCAAACTAAGTTCAAACAATCAAAGTTTGAACCAAGTCAACTCAAGTACAGGAATCATCGGGTGACACATAACCAACACTTCAATTGTAAGTCTATTCAAAAACGATATAGACTGAATAACACAGATCAGAGGTTCAAACAGTACACTGTAAAGCCTAGACCACACACAAATTCACATTGTGTACCTCGACCGACTCACTTTGTAAACACTCACATGGGTAAAATCGTTAGAGTAATTTAGGTGTGGGTTCAAAAAGGTCTAATCCAATTTGGACCCAAATAGATAAGGGTACCATGGTTGTACATTCTTCTTACAGGTACTATCAGTAAAATCAGTCGAGAAGAATAGTGCAACAGAAAGGTCAATGTGGTATCTTTATAGCGGATGCTCCAGACACATGACTGAAAACAGAGATTTACTATCCGATATCATGCATTAAAAAGGGCCTAAGATTATTTTTGGTGATAACTCGAAGGGTAAGACCGTGGATAAGGGTAAGATTACT